>NC_133776.1:4889591-4971363 GCF_003597395.2 Chelonoidis abingdonii | reverse complement strand
CAACTAATAAAAGAACAGGGACGGGAGTGTGGTCAGAGGGTCATAAGAAGGGAGCCTGACGGGGACACCGAGCAGAGAACCCCGGACAGCGCCCACTGCTCCTCGAAGGCGTCAAGGGAGCCACCTCCTGTATGTAGCGGGGTGGTCACCCGCTCCAGCCTAAAAGGGTTTAAAACAGCCCGGGAGAGAGCTGTGGCTGGAAGCAAGCAGTTCCCAGGCTGACTGGGGGAAGCTGCCTCAGCTGTGGCCACACCCCAATCAGGCCTCAGCTGGCCCTTATAAGGGGGCAGTGAGCTAGGAGCATATGCTCTCTCTAGCCTGTTGAGAGGGAGGGACCTGGCTGTTGGGGAGTGTACCAAGGTGCCTGAGCTGGAGCAGGGTGGGGGAAGTCCCAGGGAGCTGGGGAGCTCTGGCCTGGAAACTCCCAGGCTGTGGCCTAGTGGAGGGACGAGTAGGTAGTGGGGTTGCAGAGGCAGCCCAAAGGGATAGGCAGAGGTAGCAGGTCCAAACCCTTTAGCCTGTGATGAGTGGCTGATCCTGAAGGCTGCCCCAGTGAGCGGGGGCTAGATGGAGACTGGGCAGTAGCCAAAGACTGAGGTGAGGTGAGGATAGGCAGGGCAGGCTTTAGGCCGATTCCCCTGATTTCCTTGGAATCAGGCCCTGCGCCTAAGAGGCCCCTGCCAACTCCTGTGCCTGCTCTGGGTCTCTGGTGGCATTTTGGCAGGGGGGCTCTGCTCCGGGTCTTCCGCAGCATTTCAGCGACAGGGGGTTCTTTGGTGCTGCGGAAGACCCAGAGTGGACCCCCCGCCGCCAAAGTGCTGCTGAAGCCCCAGTCCCAGCCCGCCGCTGGGCATTGCAATTGGGCCCTGCAATTCATAAAGCTGGCCCTGGGGATGGGGGTGGGGGTTCTCTGAGGATGGAGACCCTGAGGCTGAGAGGTGTACTGCCAGGGGGCAGCATCCCAGATAATGGGGCACTGGGGTCTGGGAGGGGCACAGGGGCCCAGTGGCAGTGGGACACTGGCCTGCAGAGCGTGCACCAAGGCTGGAAAAAAAATTAATTCCCAGGAGACCAGCAGGAGGCACCACAGGGGTGAGCCCCAAGCGCTTACATTGTACAAACTCTCTCCCTTGCATCCCAAAGCCTCTTTGCAGACACGGGGAGGAGGGCAGCGTCACCACTCACAAACCTTGTACAAATGGCCCACAGAATTTTTCCCAGAAGCTGGATGAGGGAAATTCTTTTTAGAAAGAGATCTCATCTCGTTATGAAGACTCCAAGCCCACCACCACGGCAGCAAAGTTGTCTCACCCTCACAGATTTAACCACCGTCACAGCTAGGAAACTGCATCTTATCTCAAGGTTGAATTTGTCCAACTTCACCTTCCAGCCACTGGATCTCTTTATGCCTCTGTCAGCGAGGTTAAAAAGTTCCTCACTATCAGCTCCTTTCCACGTGTCAGTAACTACCAAGTCACCTCTCAGCCTTCGCTTCAATCAGATGACTAAAGCGAGTTCCTTAAGCTTCAATCATAGGGTTGCTTCACTGTCCCTGGATCATTTCTATGGTCCTCCTTTGCACTCGCTCCAGTATTTCCGCACACTTCCTGAAGTGTGGACAGCAGAACTGGATACGGTGTTCCCACAGCGGTGTTCCCAACTCTGAATAGAGCCAAAACCACGTTGCTGCTTGACAGTCCCTTGGTTGTATATCCAAGGATCACATTAGCACTGTTAGTCCCAGCCTTGCACTGAGAGCTCACGCAGAGGTAGCTGGATGATCCCAAGTCCTTTTCTGAGTCACTGCTTTCCAAGACAGGCTCCCACTCTGTAGGTACAACCTGTGTTGCTGGTTCCCAGGTGTATTACCTTGCATTTGCCTGTATTAAAAAGACATTTTGTTGGATTGTGACCATTTAACTGGGTGATTCAACCATAACTTGTCCTCCTCTCATTACTCTTCCAATCTTTGTGTGATCTGCAAACATTACTAGCAAAAATGTTAGTTCATTTTCCAGATTCTTGATAAAAATTATTCAAAAACATTAGACTAATGACTCATCTCTGGGGAAACCCACTAGAAACAGCCCCACCCATTGATTTTTCCCCATGAACCACTACATTTTGGGATCTGTCAGTGAGCCAGTGTCATAAATCTAATACATCCTCTGTTAACTCCATATAATGCAAGTTGCTAAATCATGTACTACTAAATCAGATGCCTTTGAGAAACTCTGGTACATTATATCAAAACCATTGCCTTTATCAACCAGACCTGTCATCTTGTCAAAAAGGGCAACAGGTTTGTTTGACAAGACCTACCTTCCCTGAAACCATGTTGACTGGACTTAATTATATTTTTAGCCTCTAATTTTTTATCGATAAAGTCCCAAATCCGCCATTCTATTATTTTGCCAGGATCAATGCCATGCTAACAGATCTATAATTCCCTGGGTCGTCCCCTTCATCCTTCAAAATGCTGGAATTACTTTGGCAGTCGTCCAATCCTTTGGAATTCTCAGGTTTCCAAGATTTGATACAAATTAACCTTTCTGGTCCATAGGACTCCTCAGCTGGTTCCTTTAAGACTCCTAGGTATAAGTTATCCAGGAATGATGATCTGAAAATGTTTAATTTTAGCAGATGCTGCCTCACAGCCTCTTTTGTTACAGATGGTAAACTTTTCTTTTCCATCTACATCATCATATGAGATGGCTACGTCCACCTGCTTTGTGCCAAACATACAGCAGATATACCCGTTGAACGGTTCTGCCTTTTCTGCATCACTGTTTATGATTTTTACCCTCTGCAGCTAGCAAAAGGCGTAATAGATTTCCTGCTTCACATCCATTCTCCTAGAGCCAGACACATGTAGTGTCAGCGCTCCTCAACTGGAGATAGAGCCATTGTGACATGGGGCTTTTGAGCATGTTGGGGACAGTGAAAACAGAGAGGGCTAGAGAGGATGGTCCCACCAGGCTGCTGACCAAGACTTTGGTAAAGCAGTAGAGATGTGCCAAAGAATGTAGATCAGGTTTTGCATTATTCAAAGAATTTATCTGGGGACAGGACTCATTTCAACCCCATGAGTTAGGGAAGTTTCATCACCTCGATTTTACATATGGGGAAACTGAGGCACAGAGAGGTTTAATTCCCCTGGGGCTGCTCTAATTTACAGCAGGGACCAGAACAGAATACTGGCAGGTGGTAGCCAGTCAGTTTGACTCCCTGCTCCTAAGCTATGTTGGGCACAGCTCAAAATCCAGCCCATTGCTCATTTATTAACTAATCAACATTACGGCTGTAGTTTCTCTGTTTAAAATGCTGTTGTGGATGAAAATAAACCTGTTTCCTCCTTCTCGCCTATAACACACAGTGTAGATCAACACCACTCATTGGAGACAGAAACTTTGCTTAAGCCAAGGATTAAAAGAAGCATAAAAATGCACAGGCAATGCAGCAAATATTTTCACAGCAAAGCTTGAAAATTTGCTAGCACCTGGGGATAATATTAATCTCCTTCTCAGGAAAGGCCTCCATCCATATTTACCAGGCCATTCTTCACCATAACCTTCCCAGAGTAATGCTGCTACTTTTCACTGCAAAGCGAGGACACATTCGTCACCTCTCCTGCAAAGGGCAAACGAGGTTCCGAGAGTAAAACCAGGTCATCTGACTCCAGCCAGCATATTGACGGGGCAATAGAGAAAGCCTGGTGCCTAACTCCATGACTGATAACTGCCAGAGAGTAACATTCGCTAGGAAATTAGCTCTCTGTTTTTCAACCCTTTTGCTTTCACAAACCCGGAGTTCCAATCAGAGGATTGCTACTTAAATGGAATTTTTGACTGATTAACCTCCCCATCCACCCAAATGGGAGTGAAGGCTGGAGCAGCAGTTGGTTAATCTTTTTAGGCCCAGGTCCACATGGTGGGAGGAGCCGATGTACGTTCTCAAGCTTTCATCTCATACCACATAAGTCAGGCTCCCCCCAAGTCCTGAATCGACGTGATGAATCAGACGTGATGAATCAGAGAGCAGCAGCCATTTCTGCTGCTGGCCTGTGTCGTTATGGGGTTTTATGATTCAGACCCCTCCACCACCACACACACATGCCACCTGCTCAAGGCAGGAAACCTCCAGTGAAACCAGGCTTTCTAGGAAATTCACGCTCCTAAATCTTGAATAAATACATGAAAGTCAAATGCATCCCCCAAGACGGAGAGCACCTGCTGCTGGCTGGCTCATGGCATCAGGAGGCAGCAGGCACTCGCAGGAATGGAGCACGAGCACAGAGCTCACAGGGGGCAAGGACTCCCGGGAGCTAAATCCTTGCAGAGGTCAGACAGGATACAGACGCTCGTGGGAGCCGGGCACTAGCAGCGGGCAGAGAGTGTGCAAGAGCCAGGTGCTAGCAGTGGGCTATGAGAATACAGCAGCTCGTGGGAGCAAAAGCCCAGCACAGAGCTGTGCAGTAGCTCATGGGAAATAAGTTCTGGTCTGACCCGAGCTCTGCCGCTGAGTGCTAATGACACGCTGGCTGCCTAGGCCAAAAGCCAACATTCTTTGCCATTCTTGTGGCACTGAGCCATAGCCACTGTGGCTAGAGGCTCTTCGTAAAGTCTCTGGGCCTATCTCATTTGCATCTTGCCTTGCACAGAATGGTATCAGCTTTCCCAGGGATGGTGCAGGTCAGGAGGAATTAAAATGCCTTTTGCAAAGCAACTAGGGCAGCCCCCCAGGCTTTGCCTTGAGAAAACAGGCTGGTCTGCTGCTAGGAGGAGGTTGCTATCATAAACATCTTTCCCAAATCTGGACCTTAGCATCCAGAAATCTGGGTGCCTGCATGAACCCCTTTAAGCTTAATTACCAGCTTAGATTTGATCTCGCTGCCACCAGCCAAAAATTCCAGGGTCTCCCCAAACCCTTCCCTGGGGAACCCCAAGACTCAGGAGCCCTGAGTCTTACCACAAAGGGAAATAACCCACTTCCCTTCCCCCTCTCTCTCCCACCCAGAATTTCCTCTCTGGGCTACACCTGAAGTTACTTGGATGCAACACGCTTTACATCACAATACCAAGAGCATGTCTCCTCTCTTCCACAAAGAGACAACCAAATACAAGGAAACAGAAAAATTTATCTCCTTCCCCTCCCACCAATCCCTTGGTGTGGCAGAATTCACCCTTCGAGATCTAACACAAAGAGAATTTCCCTCCCTTCGTTCCTGAGCTACACAGAAGAGAAAACTCAAACAGTCTTAAAAAAAGCTTGTATAAAAAAAAAGAAGAAAAAGACATCAAATCATTTCTGATCAAATGACAATAATACAGGATCAATTGCTAAAAAAAAAATGAATAACAACTTTCAAAAGAGAACCAATTTACATTTTCCAGCAAATACACCCAATGTAAATACTAAACAAAACATATAAAGAGCCTATTGTTTGTACCTTTGTACTCACAACTTGAAACGAAGATTAGAGTTGAAGATAAAAAAATCCGCTCTCATAGCTGAGAGCCGACAAGACACAGACCCAACATTCCCTCCCTCAGCTTTGAAAAATCCGGTTTCCTGATTGGTCCTCTGGTCAGGTGTTTGGTTCCTTTCGTTAACCCTTTACAGGTGAATGAAACATTAACCCTTAGCTATCTATTTATGACAGTTGCATTTTAGGGATTAGAGCCAGATGTTGGAGAGTCTGCGTTCTGTTCCCAACCCTGCTACTGACTGTCTGTAAGACCTAAAGTAAGTCACCATCCTGGTTCTGTGCCTCAGTTTCCCCACCTGTAAAATAGAGGTAACGGCACTAGTTGGGAGACTTAATTCGTTAATATTTGGCAAATCTCGGTGCTCCCCAGAGAAGAGGTGCTCTGTGCCGTGAATGCAGAAGGTTGGGGTAGATGACTTGCTAAGGCAAAGCCTTCTGTAATGCCCCTTTCACCAATGCCGGCCTTCGGAGAGGCTTGTCAGCCAAATCCAAAGAGAGATGCCGTGCCCATGGATTCTTGGCAACTGAGCCCGCAGGGCATCACTCATCCATCTCGAAACACACACACACGAGCTTTGGTTCCTGCACAAGTAGGGGTGGAAAGTTTGGTGAGCCCTCTCTCTGCTCTTAGGAGCAGGTCTTCATATGTGTCTACACTGCTGGGTCTCCCAGCCGTGCTAATATGTCCATGCCACACCACGCATACTTTCCGATTCAGGTCTGCAGCTTGACTTGCATCCGCACTGGAGCATGACTAGCCGTGGACCTGAGTCATGTAGTTCTCTGTCTCTGACCTACCCCTCTAGCAGGGTGCTAGGGCTGGGTCCTGAGAGTTTGCTGACCTGAGACAGACTGGTTTGTGTGTGGACGGAAGGGGGGATTGGGCTCATACCTGAGTCAGAGCCTGGCTTTAGTGTGCAGTTTTGGGCTTTCCCCAGGGGTGTGTTCCTGTCTGAAATCCGCCAGCTCCTCACAGCTGCACTGCAAAGTGAAAAAGATGTGCTCGTGATCAGTGAAACTCCAGGCTCTGCTGCTGGGTGTGCAACACGCATGGATCAGCAGCCCAGACTTCAGATCAGCCCAGACAAACCTTTGCCAGCTCGGGGTTTATCTTGGCATGTTCATTGGATCCCGGCCATAACCTTTGCCAGTGCACAATGTTCTTCCCTTAAAAAACCTCTGATATTCTCTAGCCATTAGCCAGGGGACAAGTTTGCTGCACTTTATTAATAACCATAAGGATCCTGAACCTTCTGTTTCACTTTAGCAACAACCCCGAGCATTGTGGGGAGTGGATTAGCTAATGCTCCCTGCAGATTTCCTTTGAAATCTTCTGCACCCTTCCCCTCCGACCCCAAATCGTAGTAATTCCTGTGTCACTGTGCCTGCAGCAATAGCTGCAGGTTAAAATGAGCTCCTTTGGCTAAGAGGGCCTTCCCTTGTTAAAATGACAAACACAGAAGGCTCAGGCCGCAGCCAATTTCTCTGCTCGATCTCCCAAGCAAGCACTTAGCACCTGTGCAGGAAAATATTATATGCAATTATTGTGAAATAATCTTGGTCACAGCTCTGGGAATCCAACACACTCACAAATGCTGCTTAGGGAACCTTACAAACCACAAGCCTTCCATTCCCCATTGTCTGTCTCTTCATTCTGCAACTCACTGCTGCCCTTTAAACTCCAAACAGCCAATCTAGGAGCTAGTTCCCCCCATGAATGTCTGGATAGTCATTATTTCCTTTCTAGCACAGCACAGCCACTTAACTAAGGCTGGGATGTTGTTTGTCTTCCTCTAACATACACACAAATCCTGTCCTCAGGCAAATCCCCTTTGGCAAGGGAGGCAGTGTATCCTAGTGGACAGAGCACTGGACTGGTGCTCAGGAGGCCTGGGGATCTATTCCTGGCTGTGACCTTGGGAAAATCCCTTAATTATTCTGTGCCTTAGTTTCCCCACCTGTAAAATGGGGATAATGATACTGACCTCCTCTTGTAAAGGGCTTTGAGATCTTCTGATGGAAAGAGCTCCCTGCATTAATAGGGGCCAGATTTTCAGAGAGACCAAGCATCTCATTGACTTCTGTGGGAATTTAGAAGTGCTCTGCATCTCTGAAAATCAGGCTACTTATTTAGCTGCCTAAATATGAATGTAGGAGCCAAATTCTCCCTTGCCTTACACCTTGTGTATTCATTTACACCAGTCAGATTTGTGGTATATTTTGCACCTGCTTTGCACCGGGTGCAAAATCAATGACCATACAAGAAGCAGCCCAACAGAGAATCTAGTTCCTAGTAGCCTCATTTCAGCCCTGATCCTGAAAAGATTTAAGCACATGCTTAACTTCATATATGTGAGAAGTCCCCATGACGTCAGTGGGATTATTGGGATGCAGTTAAGCACTATGTTTATGTCTTTGCAGGATCAGGGCCTTAGTTTCTAAATTTTGGCTAATAATAATAAGAGCAGGTAGGGGCCTTGACTGCAGACTTGTGTTAAGGCTGGAGGTTTGGATGCTAGGTTCCATCCCAGGGCTTTGGTTCCGCTCACTTCGGAAAGAGATGCCGGCGGCAAAGTTGGGACTCTGACTTCCCCAGTGTTGGACCTAGTTCCTGTTTTAGTCCGAACTCTAACTCAAAAATCACCCTGGGCCCCGATGGCAGAGGCTGGGCCTCCCTCTGCATTTGTGCAGCCCCAGCAGCACAAGGCGGACTAGGGTGTCCGGGTGCTGGGGTCATACAAATATATAATAAAAATAGCACCAGGAATTAAAACGCTGTAATTATTAACCCATTAGCATGTCTCCAGCCGGACTTGTTACATTTTCACAGCACATAATAGACATTAATAATCCTCACATACCCTGCTGCCCACTACAGGGCAGGTCTGTAGCCATTGCAGGGGACCAGAGGCACAGGGAAGCGATGGCCAATGTTTCTAAAAGTGTGTGGTCCGTAGGGATATGCTCATTGCAAAATGCACTACCCATGTGCTTAAAGTTAAGCATGTGCTCAAGCATCATGGGGGGGGGGATATCTGATCAGAGAGGTAGATTATGAACAATGGGCCCCTCTAACAATGAAAATTGTCCTCTGGTCGGATTCTTCTCTCACTTCCACCAGATCCACACCAGTGCCGTTCTTGATTTAATTGGAGTCACTCCTAATTTAGGCTGGGGTAAATGTGAGAGGAGCCAGACACTTCTCTCCGACATTATCAGAAGGGGTTGGACAAATGGGATCAACCCTCCAAACCCTTCATGCAAACCTCTTATAAAATTCGTAGAGCTTTGGTTAACTGTATCCTCTGGTGATTGCTTGTTCCTGGGAGTACAAAGCCCTGTGGTTATCTCCGCAGAGACCTCATTCCCCCAGAGATCTCTGGCCCAGGGCTATGAGTTGAAGCAGCTGGGAGAATTCGCACAGTTGGAAGAAGCATTCAACCCCCTTGAGTTCCCACCATCCCCCTCCTTCATTCTGAGGCCCCTCTGAGTCAGACAGGAGAAAGCTGCACAGAGCTGTCCACCTAGCCACCCCCAACCCCTCTTCCTCCTCCTCCGAACAGAGATATTTTCAGAGCCTGTTTTGATCTCCTTTGCATGTCAGTTACACTATTTCTGAGCGTATTTATTTTTATTGTTTTCCGGTGGTGAGCTTGTCACCTTGAGCTCTCAGCTCACTCCTTTCCATTTCCTCTCACTTTCATGCCTTTTGCTTTCCCCCTCCCCTGATTGGTCGGCTGCTTTTTTTGCAGCTGACAAAGGGAACTCTGCAGCTCCCTCCCTGTAAAGGTTCCCCACCCACAGTGGAGACTCCTGGTAGCAGGTGGGTGGGGAGTACCTGACCTGAGGTTCTTGAGGTGCTTATTGTCAGAGGCAGGTTGAGCTGTGGGTGTCTGGCATACTTGTTTTCAGTCCCTAGCAGCCCCGCTGTGGCAAGGGCTGAGGAGAAAGAGTGGTTGACTCCGTGAGCATCACAATATATAGGTTAGGGGTAAGTTAAGCAGAGATGCTTTCAAGCCCTACAAACATGCTTCTTCCAAGAATTCTGTAAGCTGGTGGAAAAATACGATTCACGAATCAAATGACATAAAATGGTTATAATTAGAGCTGGTCAGAAAATTGGGATGAGGGGAACAATTGGACTGTTCAGAAAAAATGAACACCTGAAAAATGGTTGGTTGGTGGGTTTTCAGCAGTGAAAAAACAAAAATTTCAGCCTCAAACTGATGAAAAACAAAACAAAACAAAAATCTGCAGAAAACTGCTAAAAAATTTCAGCATTTGGGGATTTGGTTTTTTGACTAAAAAATCCAAAGTTTGCAAGGAAAGCTGACACTTCCCACCAAAAGTTTGTTCAGTCAATAAACCTGATTCACCCCAAAATATATTAAGATGGAATTTTCTGACCAGCCCTAATAAGAACAACCGCAACAACCCCTCTGAAAAACTATGGAGTTATCAAGCTTTGTGATCCTCCCCTCACATTAGTGGTGGCATTTTCTATCCATATAACACACCCTTCCCCCTCTCCCTCCACCTCCCACTCCCAGCATGTCCCCACTCCACCTGTGGATTCCCACCCATGGAGGGTCCTACACTAGTCCAGAAACACAGTGCTGTGTATGTGGCGGACACCTCCTCCTGTCCGGGTAGGTATAGATCACATGGGGGTGACATGCAGATCCTTCTGCACACAAATCCAGGCAGTACAGTCGGGACTATAGTGGAAAACAGATGTTATGACAACGAGGATCATATAAAGGCACAGACACACAGATCAGGAGTCAGGTGAAATGCTATAGATCTCTGTAAGTGTGTTGGACATAAACACCCGAGTATGCTGCACTCTTAGCATTAGTTTAGTGTGAATAGAAGGAAGCCTTTTTTTTTTTTACAGTATATGCAATTAAGCCGGCATACCTTGGCAGGGGATATTTTTCAGGCAATGACCTTAGTGAGATTCAGGGAAGAGTCGGACGCAAAGATGAGAACAGTGTTTGCATTCACAGAATCACAGAATCTCAGGGTTGGAAGGGAGCTCAGGAGGTCATCTAGTCCAACCCTCTGCTCAAAGCAAGACCAGTCCCCAACTAATTCACACTGATGCAGGGCATAAACGGCAGGTGCTCAGACTCCAAGGCATAAAAGCACTGCCAGCTGCAGGTCAGAATGTTGCACAACTGTAGCCGTGCAATGGAGCAGCTTCAATGCACATTAATGAATGTACACGGACTCGATACAGCACAGCATATTTCAGTAACAATGACTCATTAATATTACACAATGAGGTGCATTATGAGGCTTTTTAAAAACAGCATCACACCTTTCACTTGAGCATCTGGGCTCAGCCACCGTGAGAGATGTGCTAGCAATATATGTGCACTGTTGATCTGAGACAGCCTGCTCAGTCTTACGCTCCTCCGAAGAGCGAGCAGTTTTCGGAATAAGAACAGACTTTCCTCGCTTGCCGTTGCAGAGCCATACGATAGCAGCAGCTCTTCCTAGCAGTTTTCCTAGCTCAAGGTCTCACCCTTCTTCCCTACCCCTTATTTGTCTGGTTTCTTTCCAGTTTTCTGCTTGCTCTACTTACGCTTATTCGGCTTACATTTAGTAGATCCTCCACTGCTATAATTCAGCACAGTGCTGTTAAAATCAATGGTGTTTCACCAGTTTCCACCAGCTGAGGCTCTGGAGGGGCAGGGCAGGACAGCGGGGGGCGGTAGTCTAGGACCCTAGAGACCAAGGTTTAATTCCCTCCTGTGTGACATTGGATAAGTCAGTTAGGCCTGATCCTTGAAGGCAGGGAATGGATCACTTGATGATTACCTGCTCTGTTCATTCTCCCTGAAGTACCTGGCACTGGCCACTGTTGGAAGACAGGATACTGGGCTAGATGGGCCATTAGTCTGACCTAGTCTAGCTGTTCTTATGCATTCAGGTGCCATGGGAGTAGGTGCTAAGTACCTCTGTGGATCTGGGTCTTAGTCTCGCTTGTGCCTCAATTCCCCATCTGTAAAATGGGGATAATGCTGCACAAGGCTGCTATGAAGATAAACACATTAAAGCTTGTGAGGTGCTTATCTATTACGGTGATGGGGGACAGATAATTACCTAAGCTAGATAGATACCTTGATTTGCTGAGTCCTTATGGAAGGGCCCACTCCACTCTACCTCTTGGCTCATGTCTGTCTGTGCCTCCCTGGCACTGGTCTCTTTGTTCCTGCACAGAATTTCACCACTTGATGCAACAGCCTTCTCCTCTGCAGCTCCTGGCATTTGGAACAGCTTCCCCGTATCCCTCCTGGCCACGACTTTCCGCCTATTTGCAATTCTCCTTGGTTACGCTGCTGTGATTAACAGTGCTTGTGTCCCTTTTTCCCCTTGTGCCCTTTAGCTGTCCTCTTCTGAGCACCCCAGAGCCATTCATTTACTGAAGGGTGTGTCCTGACGCCACGTGCCAGGGTCCATTGGTGGATAATAAGGTAGTGGGCCCCTAGAAAGGAAAGAGTGTTCATTTCCAAGTGTGTTGGGTCAGAATAGCTCAGGGACAAATCTTGCAATTCTCACACAGGCAAAGTTCCCAGTGCAGGGAATGTGGACGGCAGGATTCAGCCCTTGATTTGCAAAATGGAAAAAGGATCCATGATGGAGGGAGAATGGGCTGCTCAGAATTGGGAGCATGGCGCCCTAGCCCTGTCCCTCTGCAGGTCTGAGCCTGGATTAGGGGCATAACATGAAACCTCTCTGCAATTGCCTGTCCCTGCTCATGACAGGCCTCAGGGTGTAACACCAGGAGCGTTGTAGGTCATGGCAGAGATGCCCCAGTAGAGTTGTGTGTGGCACAGGACTGGATGATTTACTGCTGAAGGTAATAATTCAGATGCCTTGGGAAAGCTGCGTGGAGGGCCAGATGGGATAGCAGAGGGAGCTGTGGGTCAGGATTTCGGACTTTTTATCTCTGCCTGGCAAGTCCTCACTGCTACCTCCTTTCTCAGTCACTGTGGACAAGGCCACCATCCTACCTGTCCCACAGGCCCATAGCCTGGACATCATCTTTGGCCCGGGACGCTCTAGGTCCTCCCAGCCAGGCTCCATAGAAGCTTGCCGATTCTCTCTGCATCGTGCCTGTGAGATCTGGTCACTCCTGTCCATCCACAGCGCTAAGCCTCTTGCCCAGGCTGTGTCGTCTCCCAGCTCGATTGCAGCAGCACCCATCTCTCCGGCCGGGCAGAAGCAGGCTCGCCCCGCTCGTCTCCGTTCAGTACACTGCTGCAAAGGTCATTTTCTTAGCCCATTGCCGTGATCCTGCCACCCCTCTGTCTGCATCCCTCCACTGTCTCCCCCTTCTCTGTCACATCAAATGTAAACTGCTCGTCTTCACGGTCAAGGCCTTGCATGGCCTATGTGCTCCTCCCCCCACAGACCCACCATCATCTCTCTGTCGCTCTGGAGAGGCCAGCTCCTGCCTCTGATCCTCAGCTTGGGTCGTCACTAATTACACCGTCAAACAAGCCCGCATGCTTGAGAGGAGCTCTCCCCTGCACATCCACAAAGCTACCTCACTATCCTCCTTAAAACTCTCCTCTGCTGTCATGCCTACAGAAAACTTGACAACAGTTCGGTTGCTGGTGTGCTGAGACCATCCTGTCTTACTGTTTCCTTCGACTCCCTCCGAGGTCTGTCTGTACCCATTGGTTCTCTCACAGCTTAGACTGTCAGCTCTGTGGGGCAGGGACCATCATAGGTGGCAGGTGAACTCCCCCTTCCAGGAGGCTAGCCCACCGGCTCTGCCCCTTCTGCCCAAGCCCAGGGGGCTCCCCACCCTGTGGATGTGGATGGAGGTCTGCCCTGTCGCACCACTAGCCAGCCCACCCCAGTCACACCAGTTGGCCCCAGTGCTTAGCCCTAGTGCTGGGCCCACCCAAGATGCTGGGCCCCGCGTCTCCCCAAGCCGCCCCGAGCCCTGTAGGCCACTGGCTGGAGGAGAGCTCCTGCCGGCTTCAGGGGAGGGAGGTGGGGTTTGGGGGCAGAACATAGGCGAGGCCACAGCCTGGGTCAGGAGAGGCTTAGCCTGCCCTGGCCTTTGATATCTGCCACCATGGGGACCATCTGTCTGCTCTGTTTGTACAGCAGCTAGCACACTGAGATTCTGGCCCATAACGAGGGCTTGCAGGTGCTAAGGTAATAGAAATAATTAACAAGCGTAGTGATAATAATTGGCAGAGGTGTGTGTGGAAAGAAGGCGGCTGGTACAGCCAGACAAGCTGAAGAGCGGGAGAGAGGAGCACTGGCAGAGCTATGCTGAGAGATCCACACTGGAAAAGTAGGAAGGCCCCAGAGGCGCTGGTAGCATGGTGTGGAGGAAGTTTGCTCACACTCCCTATGGGCCCAGGTGACATAACGTGGCTCTCACTTCTTTAAAGCTCTGAGTTCCCGCTTGCAGGGAAAGAGATTTCAGGAAATTTCTGCTCCTCTTGACATCACTGCTGAATTTTCTAGTAAAAACGTCTGCCAGCCTCCCACAGTCCAGTTCCCATTTTTTTTATACAGCTACAATTCAGGCTGAGTTGGCACCGTTGCTCAAGTCTGGCAGATGCTCGATGACATATGTTCTGTGATAAATGTGTATTACATAAGTTCATTCAGGCTAGCATGGCTTTTGAGGTATATTCAGCTCTCATTATATGATTTGCCGTCAAAGCTGGTAACCTAGATTATGTCTTTGTGAGTGTGTGTGTGTCTCCTGGTGTTTGTTTTTTCTTCCCTGCATTTGGCTAACACTTGATTGGTTCATCCAGCTGGTTAATGATACATTCAGATTTACTCCGGCGGAGGGGGAAAAAGAGTAATTATGACTTAAGCTCATTCAAGCTCATTATTTTAATCATGGAATGTTGCATTTGATGGAAAAACATCTCAAGGTATTAAAACCATTATATCGTCTAGGTTGACATCACTTATAAACAAAGGGGTTGATTCTGATCTCACATGCACCAGTCTGACAGCAGTGTTATTCCATTGACACTGGTGGCGTCTCTTGTGGTTTTGATCTGAATTACACTGGGTTTACACAGAAGTCATTCCACTGACTTCGGTGAAGTCACTCCTGATTTACATTCAGGTGAAATCGGAATCAGGCCTCATACTGCAGGAGATCTTGAGATAGTTTGATACACAGCTCATCACAATTCAGATGGCTGTGAAGAATCATTATCCTACCTTTGTCTTTTTTATGAAGTTCAGTCACTTTTCAGTTGGTTTCTTTAACTCCAAAGACAAAATTGGGACTTTAATATGGAAATATACCTACTGCATAGAATGGTAAGGGACCTCAAAAGGTCATTGATTCAAATCCCCTGCCTTCACAGCAGGACCAAGTACCATCCCTGACAGATTTTTCCCTAAATGATCCCCTCAAGGACTGAACTCCCAAGCCTGTATTTAGCAGGTCAATGCTCAAACCACTAGTATGAACCTGACCATATTCAAGTCAATGAGTATTTTGCTATTGATTGAGGACCAGGATTTCACCCTGAAGTTTATTAGACAGCCCAGGGAAAGGCTAAAGCGTTCTCTGCTCTGTGTTGGGAGATGGGGGGCATGGCAGGGCACAGATCTGTCTCAGGGTTTTGTTCTGCCACCCATTACTGTGGTATATGTACCTCTCATATAAAATGGATCAATAATAGCGCAGGATGTAATGGGCTTCATGGAGTCTCTGGTGCGTCTCCGATATCAAGGTATAAAAGCTTTGCTTGGGTATGGTTTTTTCCTTGCACACGTCTGGATGATGCTGTGAATGTCATTCAGGTTATGGTGGAAAACTTGATCAAACAGGATGGTTTAGCAGCATGCAGTGCTGGCCAATACTGTCTCATTGTTTACGTGTACGCTCCTTTCTGTATCTATATGTTGTTTCTTGTCTTATACTTAGATGGGACAGAGACTGTCTCTCTTTTGCATTTGTACAACAGCTAGCGAAATAGGGTGTTGGTCTACCACTAGGCTTCCGAGGCGATACGGTAATATAAACAATAAGAATAGTAATTTTCATAAAGGTGCTAAGACTTTGGATTCATCTAATCTCCTCCGGAGGAGCCTGCCCTCAACTGGGACAGGGCTTGCATTGAAAGGGTTTAGCAAAAGCCCTGGGATTCCCCGAAGGAAAGCATCAGTGGGATCCCACACAGCGAGGGCAGGACCGGTGCAATCACAGAGTCTGAACAGCAAGCTGAGTCACTGCAGGCTGACAGGACGAGCCTGCTCCAGTGAGGATTTCACAGAGTGCACTGAGGGGGAAAGCAGGCTGTGTACTTTACACTTGATCAGTTAACTCTAAGGCCAGTGAAAACAATAATACATTTCTAGTCAACACGTGTCTTCTCTGGTAAATTCTGAAGCAAACACACTGGTAACTGGCTGTTGCCGAGTGGCTGCACTGTGCTGGGTCTGTGATCCTGTTCGCTTAGTCTCTGAAGACTCTTAATTAGAAACAAAGGGAGCTCTGAGGACGCAGCCGATCTGCAGATGGGAGGGCTTTACAGTTAAAGCACAGCACTGGGGTATGACATGCGGTTACGGTCATAGTATATGCCTGGGTTATTATGGTTGAGGCCAGGGTGGGTTTGCTAATACAGCTGCACAGGATAGCACGTCAACCATTCGGTGAATGTCACCCTTTTTAGCTAGGCGTGCAGACGTTATGCAAAAACTCTGGGGCTCAACATGCCTGAGCGGCAAACCTCAGAACGCAGTATTACCCGGCGGTCCCAGGGCACCTTGGAACAGGCTCGCTAAAGGAGAAGCTCAGAGGAAATTATCCCAGCTGCACTGGAGATCTGAAATGGAGGGCAGCACTGATCAGCCAGCTCTGGGTGAGCGCTGCAGTGGGCTGGTTGCACATCTCCATCAGGTGCCACTGAGCCTAGTTAGACTCAGAACCTGAAGAGGCTAGTCTGCTGGCTGGAAGCTGGGATAGGGACATGGGAGTGCTGCTCCTGTATGCTGATTTGGTGGTCCCAGACACTTACACTGTAGCGGGGGAATGGGGTCAGAGACATGGCTGCTTTGTATTACAGGGGATTGAACAAGAGCCTGGTAATTCATGAACCAACGTGCTGGGAAGGGTTTTATTTTGCTTAGCCTGGGTCTCCTATGAACCTTCTGACCCTATTCCTGCCATAGCAGGCCTCCGGTCTCCACTGAAGTCAGAAGCACAGGTGATGACACTTAGGGAATGTCTACACTGCAATCAAACACCCATGACTGGCTCAGATCAGCTGACACAGGCTCACGGGGTTCAGGCTGAGGGGCTATAAAATTGCAGCCTAGACATCTGGACTCCCAAGCCCGATGAGCCTGCATCAGCTGACCCAGTCCAGCCACGGTGTTCGATTGCCATGTAGACAAACCCTTACTTAGACTCTTCAATCTCTGCAGCAGGGGCTGTCTTTCTGTGAGGTGTGTGCAGCGCCGAGCACAATGCACCCAGGATTGGAATCTGTCTAGGTGCTATGGCAGTATCAATAACCAGTAATACTCATTTGTTGCCCAGTTTAGCCAATTAACAATCAAGAACCTTCAGTCAGCCAGATGTCATCCCTTACAGGGATGGTAAGGGTGGTGTAAACTGGCATAGCTCAATCCACAGTGATGAGGTTATGCCACTTGACACCAGCTGTGGATCTGGTCCAGACCCCTTCGATGGCACTTTTGACTAAACTGATCTCCCTGGGCATAAAAATGCCTACAATTCTGCCGTCTTGTATTTCAAAGGGGAGATGGGCACCAGGCTCATGAAGGCATTGGACGACCCTTTCGATAGAAGGTGTAATGTTCTTCCATAAATCAGCTGAGTGGAGCGTTCGTCCCGACGGGACAGCCTCGTGGTGACCCCAGGCTTGGCAAAGGTGCCAGATGCTGAAATTAGAGCCCGGAACTCTCGTCAAAGAATCAGTCAGCCAGACAATGTGATCACCGTCATCAATCAACCGGTCACCTAGGCCTCAGACAGCGGAGGGCCCCATCCAGTTCCAGGCCATTTAGAGCAGCTTGAATCCTATTTCTGGGTAAACTATTTGGGTCACTCCAGAGAGGAGTAGGGGAAGCAGGAGAGGGAGACAGGAATCGCTAGGAATGGATGAACCTTGGAGGCTAGTGGGTTCCCGAGTCTATCGGGCTACTCTTTGGATTTGTGAGCCGTCCCTGAGTGCACAAGCCTGTTAAAACCTGTCAACTAAAAGCAGGGTGGGTTCTTTTCCCAGAGGGGGCAGGATTCAGGTGTTTTAATGAACGGGCAGCCTGTGCTCTGTCGGAGGTATAAAAGAACTCCCTTGACCTCGCACACCAAAAGTGGGTGTCCCATCTTTGGTAGAGAAACTATGGGCAAGATTTCCAAACGTGACTCATAATTGTGGGTGCCTCCATTTTGAGGTGTCCGAATTGAGACTCCTGAAAGCTACTTGGTTTTCAGAAAGTGTTGAGCCTCCCCCCTCCCCGCCACCTCTGAAAGTCACATCCCTTTAAGACACTTCCAGCTAGGCACCCCAACAACTGAAGCACCCAAAACCTCGAGTTGCTTTTGAAAATGTCAGACTGTTTATTTTTCACTCTGTTTTTCTCTCTCCCTCCCCTATCTGTCTTTCAGGACCACACGCCACTCCTCTGTCCCCCCGTTCTTTCGCTGGGTTTTTCTTTCTCTCACGCTCCTGTCTTCCACAATCTCCCCTAGGCAGAATACCAGGCACACAGCATTCAGGTTCAAAACCGTCATGTATACATAGATTATGTATTAGGTGAAACGAGTGTGCCCATCTCTACTCATGATCATCTGTTGACGTGCCAAATGAAGACAGGATATAGCACCAGCTCTATTCAAAAGGCAGGTCTGCTGTGATGGAGTTCAGTCCAGAGGGACTTCTGAGGTTAGGGGATGATCCATAGATGCACAGAGCTGGACCCATGAACCCCTAATATTTCGATCTAAGGAGCAATGGAGGACCATCGTAGAGGAAAACAGGGAAGCATTGGCAGGTTGTCCCTTTTAACAACTTGCAAGATGTGATCAGACAGCAAACTTTGAATCTGAATTTCAGGTAGCGCAGTGCCTGTCTTGTGCATAATTTCCCATCCAATGCCATCAAACATCCTAAAGATCTAGGCAGGGCTGCCAAGAGCGGGTTTGTGCCCCGGTGAAAAAACTTTTTCAGGCCCCCCAGCAAGGGCGGACCAGCTAAACAAGGCCAACGAAGCCAAACCCTGGGCCCCCTTCCAGACCACCAGGCCCAAGTAATTTGTACCGGCTTCCCCCCTCCCCTCTCGTCGGAGGATAACTCCTCCACTGTTCCGTTTCTCCCGCCTCATGTATGCTGAGTGACAGCAGTAGGCAACAAAGGCACCTTTTTGAGTTATGTCACATGAGCACAGATGGTCATGCTTCCTCGGTCTTTAACCATGTTTGGGGAGAAATACTTTAGCCAAGGAAGGACCATCTGTGGAGAAAGCTCAGATGTGGGAAAGTGTCTTGGCTGGATAAGCTACATGGAAAAAATTGCCCAGTGAATCCACGGCTGCAACCTATGGACATACCTATCAGATAACGAGTCATTGTTCACGGCCATACAGCTAAGGTGGCGGATATGGGCACCATGCCCTCTGAAGATCATTGCAGTGGGTGGGCTTCCCTCTCCTTCCTCCCTGCTCTGTTAAAAAGAAACCAGACCAGGAGGCCCTTCCTTGTTTCAGCGAGCGAGAACCAGCAGCAGATGGTCCCTCCTGTGCCCAGATAGTTCCAGCCAAAACAAATCTACAGCCCCCTGCTGAAGAGACGGGTACAGGAATAGAACAGGAGAGTGACTCAGACCCAGTGACTCAGGCGGGGATGGAGGGGGATAGGAGTGAGAAGCTGGGGCTGGCACAAGAGCCTCATACCAATTATGGTGATTATTGCTATTAGCCACATGCCACTTAGCTCGAGCTCAGGATCAACCAAGGAGGCTGCCCGGGCAGGGGTGGGGGAGAAGTGGGAATTCCAGAGAGAATCACCAGCCCTCAGAGTCTTTCTTCCCACCTGCCCCAGCTCACCTCTTTCCTTCTCCTGGTGCCTATAAGGTTGTTTCCCCTGCTCCATGGTGGTTGGTGATGACTCAACACTTTGCCCTACCCCAGAGACTCAGATTCGGATTAACAAACTCAGTGGCCCACTCGCTCACTTTTGGGCTGCCCAGCAAGTCAGGTTCCTCAGAGCCAGGTGTTTACAGGTGTTCTGCGTTTGTGGCACTCACACATGCAGTGGCAGGGGAGAAAGGCTTCCAATCCCCTCTGTCCCTTCCTGTTTTCCTCTGACCCTCAACAAAAGGATTTTGCAAAACTCTTACAGCGCTTACAGGACAGTTCTCGCTGGAGAAACTAGAGCATTGGGTAAGATCACAGATTAAACACCAGGGACTGGCAGAGCAGGTTGTGCCAGTTACAGGCTCTGGGTTAATTCTGCACTAGACTCTGGCTACTTTGCACTGCACAGGAGGGGCAAAGAGGCCAGACTCTGACAGGCTTCTCAGTGGAGAGTTTCCCTGACTGGCTCATCAGCAGAAAATTCCCCTAGTGGAGGGGAATCCCTGGTGGTATAAAGTGCCACTGGTGTAGAGGCATAGTGAGGGTGGGCACAGAGGTGGCTGGGCTCTGTTCCACTTCACCGATCCTTCACTGGCCAGTGTTTAGGAGTAGCCCCATGGCTTCTCCAAGCCTGGGTCAGCTCCTAGACAACTGTCCCACCCCTGTACCAAGAAGAACTTGGACGCAAGAGAGATCTGAAGCCTTTGATTTTTTGTTCTCTCTGGCTGGCTGTGACACATAAATAAACATTGATTATATACATCTCTAATCCTGAGAGAAGACCTTGGTAGCAGGTAAGGCTCAGGCACACCACTGGGATATTACATATAATAACTCTGGGTTGAATTTTCAAAAGAGCGTAAGTCTTCATCCACATTTGGAGCTAGGGGTGTGTCGAGTTACAGGGCCGGCTCCAGGAGTTTTGCCGCCCCAAGCAACCCAAAAAAAAAAAAAAAAGCCATGATCGTAATCTGCGGCAATTCAGCAGGAGGTCCTTCACTCTGAGCGAGAGTGAGGGACCCTCTGCCGAATTGCTGCCTAATACCTGAAAGTGCCGCCCTGCTTCGGAGTTGCCGCCCCAAGCACTTGCTTGATAAGCTGGTGCCTGGAGCTGGCCCTGTCGAGTTAGCACGCTAAAGATAGTAGTGTAGCTGCAGTGGTTCTGGCAGTGGAGAGCAGCGGCACAGGCCGGGTGCCCCGAGTACAACCCACCAGACTCAGGGATACCTGCTCAGAGGACACTTGTGTTGCTGGTGCTACTGCAGCTGCACTGCCATTATTAGCATGTTAGCGCAATGAGAGCTAGCAGAAGTACGTCTACACAAGCTGGGACTCACGCCCTTCCCCTGTAGGTAGACGTAGCGCAAGTGACTTAGACACGTTAGTAGAGTATTACATAGGGTACGTCTACACTACAAAATTAAGTCGACCTAACTTATTTCGGCATACAGCCACTGCAGCAGTTACTTCATTTGTGCATATCTTCACTTTGCTCCATGTATTGGCGGTGCATATCCTCATGAGGAGCGCTTGCACCAATTGTTCTGTCAGCATGGGGCACTATGGGACAGCTTCTGAGAGCCAGCAATAGTCAATGTAAGGAAGGCAGCGTCCACACTGACCCGGCGTCGACCTAACTATATCGACAGTGACTCTACGCCATTTGTGAAGGTGAAGTTATTAAGTTGGCATAGGGGGAAAGTTATGTCAGCAGGAGCAACATTTTAGTGTAGACACTTAGAGCATTAGGTTGATGTAAGCTGCCTTGTGTCAATCTAACTCTAGTGTAGATCAGGGCTTAACCTCACTGATTTTCATTGAGACCGATGCTCCTAAATTAGTCATGCTCTCTTCCTAGGTGAGTCCTTTGTATCCCATGATTAGCCATGTGTTTGAAGACCAGTGGAGTAAATGGCACTGCTTGTGGTCCCTGCCCCAAAGAGCTTACAATCTAAGTATACAATACAATAACACATGGATACAGACAAACTGAAGGGGAAACAATGAGACAGTATTGGTCAGCATGATAGCCTGTGGCTTCATGGGAAAGAAGGGTGGTCTTTGAAGTCATGGACTCAGATGGCCCAGGTGTATCCTCTAGATTAATAACTCATAGACTTTATGGCCAGAAGAGGTGGTTAGATCACCCATTCTGACCTCTGAGACAATGCAGGCCATTAATTTTCACCCAGTTACCTCTCCACTGAACCCAATAATATATGCTGGACTAAAGCATCTGCCCCAGAAAGGCAGCCTGACTGGATTTGAAGACCTGAAAGAAGGAGAATCCACCACTTCCTTTGGTGATTTTCTCCAGTGGTTCATCACCTTCATTGTTAAACAGTTATGTCAGGCTTCATCTTCTTCTTGTTCGCCTTTTTCCTCCTGTGGTACCTGGTGTTTTCTCACCAAGACGAGACTGACACCCTATCACTGTCAGGCATTTTCTCCAGCCTTGGAATCATTTTTGTGGCTCTTTTCTGCAACCTTCACACTTTTTCAACTTCCTGTTCAAAAGGTGGACACCAGACTTGGACACAGTGTTCCAGTGTCGTTCTCACCAACACCGCATACAGAGGTGAACTCACCACCCTGCTCCTACCCACTGCACCCCTGTTTATCAGCCCTGCATGTGTAACTGCCTCCTTGGGTCTGGGCACTCAGGAGCAAGTGGGAGCTACATGTCTGCTACACCTGCTCCTCAAGAGTCATCCTGGCTTGCATGTTGGAGGGGCCATGGTGCAGAATGAACCTCAAGCTGCTGCGTCCACATGGGCGCCACACTCACTTGTGTGTTGCTGAGATGTCTGGGGGCACATACCACGGGTCTTAGCGCTGCCATAAGCAGAGTTGGGCAATGAATTCTTTCCTGGTGAATTGTGGGAGAACTTGTCCATCCTTCCCAGGCACATGGAGGAATTTTGGGAAGGCCCTGGAGGACTAGTCGCACTCAAGTGGGACTAGCCCATGTCCATACAACAGAGTGGTCATTTTAGCAGCTGACAAGTTGTGCTCATCCATGCTTTAGTCTTATCACTCACGGCCCCGCCAGCTCAGGATAAAAGTACCACAACACTCAAGTTCAGAGTGTCACTGTGTGACTGGGACTGGAGTTGGGGCAATGCTTGAGTCATAACTGAAATGAACTTTGCAGTGAAGACAAGCCCTCAGAGTGGTGGCTCTGAACCACGCTGCCTCCCAGGACACACACTGCTCCTTCCTCATGCCCCAGGATTCATGCTCTGCATTTTGTGCTGAGATTTCGTCTCAATTTCTTAGCAGCATCCTCCTCAGGAATGCTGCCCATATGACCTTCTGTGTCTCTTTATAAATATTAACAATAATACATGTGTGAAGAAGAGGGAAGAATTTGTAAATAAAGAGTAAAACACTCTGGCCCGAGACGTGTAAAAACACTTCTGTGTATTATTGGGCCAGTGACTGTCCAGGAGTGCTCAGTAAGATTCGGATTCTGATCTTAATCAGGTCTCTCCCCTGCAGTCGCTCCTGATTTATGTAGGGGTCCCCCGGAGCAGGTTCTGAGTCTGAAAGATCTGCTGTGTTTCTATTGCAATTTCCATTCTCAGATGTGCCAGTTGCCCTCGCTCAGACTTCTGCTGCAGTGTGTGTTTATGAGCACGAGAAGGAATGCACATGCACACAGCTGCAGCCGTAAGTCTGCCTAGGCTCAGCATACACGCCCAGCGATGCATTCAGCTAGAGAAAAAGGGGGGGAAAAAGTTCTGTTGTTGTAGTAATGTCTGTATTTCCATACACCCTGCACATGGGCTTCCTGATATTTCTAGAGACATTTGCATCAGAGATGCAGCTGCCTCCCATTCACAGAGCAGCGTGGCCTTCAGCTGAGCAAAGGGTTTTCACATTTCAGTTTTCCTGTTTAAGAGAGTCTAAGGGTTTATCTAGATGCAGAATTGCAACATTTTAACTTACATTTGTCCACATGAGCCCATTCCACTGGTTTTAAACCCATTTAGTTGAACAGCTTGCAAAAGGCTGTGTTTACCCTTCATTTCAGTCTGGCTTCAGCTGAAGAAGAATAGGTTTAAAGTAAGTCACAATAAGCTGCTCTCAAGCTGTCCACATGGGATATTGCACCATATAACTAAACCTGTTTAAATGAAATAGTGCAATTTTGTGCATCAGAGAAGATCCAATTTGGCCACACTCTGAATTTTGCTAGTGGGGGAGGCTAATAATTGTAACTATTTGAAAGGGGGACTAGTTAAAATTTATTACTGTTGTTGTTTCTGTTGTATTTATGTAAGTAGAAGTTACTCAGAAGGCTTCAAGGAGCTTTAAAGACAACTAAGAAAGATCCGGGACCAAATTCTCATCTGCGATCTATTGAAAAACAGACAGTCCTTCCCTAGTTGTGGATTCCTAATGTGCCAGAAGCTTTCATCTCCCATTGACTTCAGGGCCCTTGGATTGGGCCTTTTAAGAAAAAAAAAATCTCTTTACCTACCTTACAGATAACTAGATCATTAATACTGGAGAGAAATAATGTCATGCAATAACTTGTATATTTCACTCACCCTGGAAAAAGGGAATGGGATGAATGCCTGTAGGCAGCGTTGCTCTCTGGTTCTGATGCACTAGCATAAAGCTGAGGGGTCTGAACTGCAAGATGCTGTGGGGGAATCCAAACAAGCCAGCTATCTTAACTGGATCATTTTAAAAAAAGGCAGAACAACTGTGGAAATGTTTCTGTTGATCTTAGATTCTGGAAAAACACTTGTTTTAACCCAACCTACATTTTGGGTCTAAATCAGCCTGACAAGTTTCCCCTTAAATAAACCTCTTCCGCAGTTTGACTTTTTAAACAAACACACAAAACCTCAGAAACACAAAAGAGATTACATCTGTTATTCAGAGGAGGGCTCCTTTGTCCTGAATTTTGAAGGAGATGATTGTTTTAATATATACCTATATAGAGAATAAACTAGACATTGAAGTCACTCTTCTCTCTTCATAAAAATGGTTCAGATTCCATTTCTTGAGCATTGTTTATGTCAAAAGCTTTCAAAGTTTTATTTCCTCTGTGGCCACATCTCTGCTCTCTGTAGACTCTTAAGGCATCATCAAATGTTTCCTCATTAGATAAGATCATCACACTCTAATGATTTAGCTTAGTGAGTCATCTTCCCTTCTGGAGCACTGCATTCAAACCAAAACAGGGCGACTGCCCTAGGACAGACCTCTCTTTCTGTGTCCCACTGAACAGAAATGTTTCCAGAACACAGTCAAGCCAATTCAACAAAGTAATTGAGTGGCTTGTTGTTGCTGTTGTTATTATTAGAAATCATTTGTATTACGTCAAACACCCTGATTAGAATTGGGGCAGAGAAGGCGACACAGTCCCTGCTCCCAAGAGCTTAGAATTTGAAAGACATGGAACCAGACGATGAGTGGAGAAAGCACAGTAATGGTCAAGGTGCTGATTGGCACCCAGCTTGTAAGTGATACTGGTTTGTTTATGGAGTGAGGGGGAATGACAGGAAGCAGGAAGCAAATATAAACACCAATGCAAGGAAAAAGGACGAGGAGAAAATGTGAGAGGAGGTTGGGACAAAGGGTCAGAGATAGGACTGCAAGGTCCCCTGGGTCTAAAACCCAGGCCTGTAGAACCACCGTGTAGTTGGCATTTCCAGGCTGACGCCCAGCAGCAGTTGCAACCTGTCTGCACTCCACTTTCCGTGACCCACTGTGGGGGACACACCATAGGAAGTTCCACCTCGACGGTTTGAAAGGCAGCAGCCCCATGGCTCCTGATTGGCTCCCTGCCCTATATAAACCCCAGGGGCCTTCCAGGAAGTGTCCAGTCATCAGGGCAGATCTTCTGTAACTGCCATGCCTCTTTCTGCTCTTGAATTCTTGGCTTGATTGGGACTTTGTCCCCTGAACCTGACTTGGACTCTGACCCTTGGCATTGACCCTGGCCTGGCACTGCTTGTGAACTCCTTGGCTTACTCCTAGCCTCCGGTTTTCTCCTTGGCCCTGACTGCTCTTGCTGGGATCCTGACAACAGCCTCTTAACTTTTCTTAAAATACCCTCAGCTACTTTCTGACCTATCAATCAGGTACTCATCATCTTGTTCCCCACACCTTCCTCTCTGGCATCAGCTCCTGCAGAAAATGAAAGCCTACGCGGCTTCTGATTGGAGCTGAGCAGCAAAAATCGGGTTTTTTGGTTCCCATAAAAAGGTTGGTGCAAATCTCAGAGCTTTTGCCAAAGCTAGTCTTCCAAACTTGTCACTGAAAAGGGAAATTTGTCAGGCTGTGGATAACGTTTATCAGTTTTTTGATGAAAACCCAAAAGAATGTTGTCAGAAATGGAAGTTCCCTCTGGATGTGTTGCATCTGACATCATTAATCTAAGATACTTATCTGGGCCCCATCCCCGTAGTGTCTGGAAAACTCATAATATCACAACCTTTGTTTGTCAGAGGGTGGAGATGGATGGCAGGAGAAAAATCACTTGATCATTACTTGTTAGGTTCACTCCATCTGGGGCACCTGGCATTGGCCACTGTCGGCTGACAGGATATTGGGCTGGATGGACCTTTGGTCTGACCCAGTATGGCCGCTCTTATGTTATGTTCTTATAACACTGCTGTGAGGCAGGACAGTGTTATCATCCCATCGTAAATAGGAAACTGAGGCACGGAGAGATTGGTGGTGCATTGACTCTGTGATTAAAAAACTTCCAGCACTTAGTCTCAGAGCCCAGCCTGAGTCTGAAACATCCACAGTGCAATTTTATAACCCCACAGCCTCAGCTCTGTGATGCCAAGTCAGCTGACCCAGGCCAGCCACAGCAGTGCTGCAGGTCTTTTATCGCGGATGTACACTAAGGGTCAGATCATTAAAAGTATTTAGTTGCCTAACTCCCATTGCCACTGGTAGCTAGACACCTAAATACCATACCTCTAAAAATTTGGCCCTATATGATTTGCCCAACATTACAGAGGGGGTCTGCAGCAGAGGCAAGGATTGAACTGGATTCTGTCAGGCTACCTCGCTCACCACTGGGCACTTTTTCTTCTCATAAAAAGCAATTTTTCACGAACAAACTTTTCAGATGAATAACTGTGGCCGGCTCCGGTCCTGACGACATCTCTTAGCCTCTGTGTTGTGTCCCGACGTGAAGTGAGGGTGCAGTGATCAAAAGTCATCGTTCTCCATCTTGGAAGACCAGTTTCCAGACAGAGGGGAGAATTGCTCACTGCAGCAGGAAGCAAGCACTGGCTGCTGTCTGAGGTCATATCTGAATAAAGGATTCATGGGATTGCTCAGTATGGGCTCTCATGACTCGAATGTAAAGAACAGCAGAACCATTGCGTTTGCAAAGGCTCCTCAGCCGTTTTTGCTGGGCTGCCTCCAGCTTTCCCAATCCTGGGGAGGGCCCGCTGAAAGGTCACCTCCCTAAAGATGCTGGGATCTTCTGTTCCATGTGCCTCTGGTGGAAAGGGGACATCCTGGGGGAGGCTGTTGTCCCACAGTTTTGGTCTAGTGGGAACTCAGCTAGCTTCTCTTCATCCCCATCCTCGCTCATTCTGTACTGCTCTGATCCTGCAAACGCAGCCTCTTAGAGCTGGAGCTGCTGGGTGAGGGATGGAGGAAATCTCAGTGGAATCTGATGCCCCAAAGTTTGGAGACAGAGCTGACCTGTTCTCTCCTCCCTGATCCTTGCTGCCCCAAGTCCTTCTCACTGGAGGGGGCTTTTATAGGCTTTTCCCCTGGGGATGCTGGGGAAGGTTCCCATGTCCCTGTCCCTGCCCCATAGGGCTGCCCTACACTCAAGGGATTTCCCAATGTTGCTATGTGGCAATGAGCAATGCCAATGGCCGGAAATGCAGATAAAGTTGTATTAGCCAGCCGCAATTAAGCAATACACTGTCATTTCCCTGAGTCTCCTGCAATATGGCACTGCGAACACCCAGATTAATGAGACAGCATTTTCACTGCCTGGGTGTTATGCATCTGCGATACAATAGGCCTTGTTGTCATTTTTCCAGGCTGATGTTTTCCTAGAAGAGGGACACACCAAAACACACACACACAGCACCCTCATTATATAACAGCATCCCAGAGAGCCAAGCACTTGTTAACGCAGGGCAGCTGTTTGGGGTGGGTTTGTGTGGCTGGGGCTGGAGTCTCTGTATGCCGCAAATGATAAATACTAACCACAGGGAAATTCCCTTCTGGTTTGTCCACTCCCAAGATATGGTAAAGCCCTTTCACAGCTGGTCCGACGCGCAGCTCCACTGCCAGGCATTGCAGTTCCCGTGGGATCAGGAGGCGCTTTCAGTACCTTAGCATGATTCTGGAATATTTGCTGGAAGCACATAGGTGCATTCTCCTGGGCTACCATAGGAACACTCATCCCTGGCTATGCCTGGAGTGATCCCCAGCATGACAGCTCAGCGCACCAAGAACAGGGGCTGTTTACCATGTCTCCCTAGAAACAGCTGGATTGATACCTAGCACTGCAGATGCCTTCTACCTGGGTACACCCATAACGTTCACTAGCCCAGCCGATGAATGCTGCTTGGCTCAACCTGGAAAGTTCAACGGCACAGTAGTTGCATGTTAACTGGGGTGTACCTGAATTCTACAGTGGCACAAGTGGGTGTGTCTAGCTGTACCCTGCAAGGTAGCTGTTGCATCCTCGCGGGGTGCATCTGGAATGGCTGGCAGCCCTGCAGCTGTGTTCTGCTTGGATGTGCCTACTGCATGCAGGAGCCAGACGCCTTGGCATGTTGAGCAGTTGGATTCATGATACTATAACAAAGGTGAATGGGGGAATTCTCCTGCTGTCCTGGAACCCACAGCCCGTGTAGAGCAGTGGTGCTGATCAGCCTTAGGAGGATGCAGTTAGGCCTCTGTCATCATAACTGAAATGCTGTAGAGCTTATGCAGACACTTGCTTTAGAAGATGTCTGAGCACTTTGATCCCTCAAGTATCACAGTGAGATGGGGAGGTGGCATTCCCCTTCCCCTGCCCCCCCAGTTTATAGACAGACAATGAGCAGCCCCAGAGTCAGTGGCAGGGTTGGGGACATGACCCAACATTCTGAGTCCCAGGCCTTGGCTTGGTTAGCCACAGAATTTTCTTCTATCACAAGCAATGATTTACAACCTGCATGCCTGCTGTTATCCAGATGCATCTAATTTAAAAAAACAACAACAGTGCATGACAAGCTGAGATAATGCTGAATTCAACACAGTCAGCTGAAAAACTGTGATCTTCCTACACTGGTTTCAATTCCTCCGTGTTCCCTAGGAAATGTGTGTGCAGGGATAGTCAGTGGGAATGTGCTAGTGGCCAATTTGCTTTGAACTCCCCTATCTGACATTCAGTCTCATTACACAGCAGCAGGAGCAGCAGCAGCAGCACAAGGGCAAGAGGGAGGGAATTCATAGCAAAAGGCCACTAACCACAAGTTTTTCAGGCAAAAAGACTTCACACACATTCCCCTTCTGAAATATTCTCAGTTTAAACTTGAGACAGGGCTGCTCATGCATCCAACCACCATCATTCCTCAGCTATCCTTCTATCATACCATGCTTTGGGAGAGGAATTGAGGGGGGGGGGGGAAGGTTTGTGTTTTTCTAAAGCACATTTGTCATGGGGATATTTTAACTTTGGATCCACTTTGTGTTTTGGAAACATTCATTTAATAAGGATACCCAGACCAGTCAAGCGTATGAAATGTTCTCGCTCGCTGTAAAAATTAACAATGGAAGGGGATAAATCATTCCAAAGGTGTTCTTAGTTTGGGCTTGATTATTCCACCAAGATTTTCCCATTTGGTCAAGCTCAGCTCGTTTTTTAAAAAGGATCTGGAAGGTAAAGTGTGCAATTTATCCTGTAATAAACTGAAGAGGGTGTTTCCAAATGAAGAATATGAAATCAAAACATTAACAATAGGATAATGAGGAAAATTCAATCGCTGCATTCCACTGGATGGACTCAGAACTGCTCAACCATCCACCATAGGTTACCACCAACATGCAAAGCTTGTCCATTCGTTCGCATAGCAGTAAGAGCTATGGGCTTTGGAGTTGAAGGAGCTGGGTTCTAGCAACTACAGTCACAGCAAAGTTTGGAGCAGTATAATAGAGCCACCTGTGCATGCCAGGTGGCCATGGATTTGAGCAAGCTCAGATGTTATGGTGCTCAGATTTGGGCCTGAGTTTTATGGTTAGGCCCCCTCGTTACCACATGGGTGTGACGGGCTCATGGAAGAGAAGAGGTCATTGACTTTTCCCACCACAGCTTCAAGAGGGAGGGGATGTAGCTATAAGTGATTCATAGGCTCAGTGGACAGGGTTTCGGAATGGTGCTGCCCCAGGGTTGAGCTTGGTGAAATACATGGCTGATGAAGTCGTGCTGTGGCCTCAGAGGGTGCTGGTGCCATAGAGTGAGCTCCGTGTCCCTCACCTTGCTGAGTCTCAGTTGCCGTTTAGAATTCACTCCTGAATATCCCTGTGGCCAGTTGCTGTGAACTATGAGACTAGGCAAGCTTGAGACATGACAGCAGCCATGCTGCTCCGGATAGAGAAAGCCTCGTCGACACTATACAGAGCCAGGTCTCGCAGTTCATCCTGCGGCTCTGCCATGCTTTTCAGCTGGCAGGGATGCCTGGCTAAAAGGAAATGAAACTCCTTGGTTGGCGCAATCCCCTGTCCCTCTTTCAGTCTCACTTCCCAGTCATAAATCATGCAGAGGCACCAGGGAAATAATTTCAAGAGCTGTTTAGTCAGAACTGGCAAATGCCCTCCCACCACAGAGGAGACGTGGTCACTGGATTGTTCCGTCCCCTCCCACCTCCATCCAGTCCTGCTCTGCAGAACTGCACTGAGGTCGCACGCCCAGATGAGGACATGGCACAGCCAGGACAGGGCACAGTGTGCCCCCTTCCTGGGAGCTGCCAGGAGGCCCATGTGAGACATGGGTTGGTTGTGACAGTGTGAGCCCCTGGGTCAGCATTTCCATGGGGCCCTGTTGGACGCTGGTCCTGTGCTGTGGCATTCTATACCTTGGGGGAGTGTCCTGTAACCCCATATTCCTCATTTTCATATAATTGTGATTTCACATATAAAACTTGCCTTGTAAGGTATCAGGGGAAAGGTTATGATCTGCTGAAACTCATGTTTCTATCCATATATGTGTATCATTAATGCACATGAAGTTATGAGAATTGTGTAGTATGGTGGTCACTAAAACATGCTGTAAATTGGGGAATCAGCCAGATATCAGCCCCCACAGAGACAACAGCAAGGAAAGTAACCAGCGCCCAGGCGGGGTGTCAATCAACCCAACAATAACCATTGTCCAGCAAGGGAGCTACAATGTAATGACTCACCTGCATGAGGCCACACCAGGGGAATTGCTCAACCTTGCTTGGAGACTCAGCAACGCCCCCAGACATGCCCAGACTTGTGCTCCCCAAGCACATGGACTGAGGATGTAAAACAGACAGAATGGACACATACGGGGCCCTTCTTTTGCCCCCACCTACGCTGCAAGCAACCAAGACACTGAGAAGAAGACAAGACTCCAACACAGGAGACTGGCCCAGGTTTAAGGAACAAGCCTTTATATTAAGTACTGAAATATCCAGTGGGGTGAGAAAAACTGCTTCATCTAATCGCTGCCCAGTCTAATAGGGTTGAGAGGTAAGACTGTGCTTATATTTTCTTTTCTTTTGGTAACTACTCCGACTTGTTATGCTTTGACTTATAATCACTTAAAATCTATCTTTGTAGTTAATACATTTGTTTATTCTACCTGAAGCAATGCATTTGGTTTGAAGCATCTCAGAGGCTCCCCTTGGGATAACAAGCCAGGTACATATACATTTCTTTGTTAAACAGATGAACTCATATAAGCTTGCAGTGTCCAGTGGGCATAACCATGCCAGAGGCTGTGCGTGAACAGCCCAGGGGTGGGGCTTCTCACAGCAGAGCAGGTTCAGGCTGGCTCCCAGAGTGAAGGATTGGAGTGACCTAGCAGATCACCGGTCCAGACAACGCCAGAGGGGAATGTCATACCTGCTGAGGTAGCACAGAGCATGTGAAGGAAAGCTCCATAGGCAACTTCTGTTGGTTTGGACTGTGCTCACAGATCCACACTTTGCTGTGTAACCCATGGAGCTTGGTGCAGGAGCATCCCCCACTGTTCTATTGCTGGTTAATCTTTAAGCAGAGGAATGTTCCTTGGGGGTGAAGGGAAACACTTTACACACACTCCTTCATACACACTTGCTCAGATATGACCTACCAAATTTAAACCAGTGAAACTCCACTTTCTAATCTACCCATCCGCCTGTCTATTGGAGGGATTTCTCCAGCACCCAGCACCATAGCAACTAAGCACCTATGCCAGTCAATTAGATTCGCACAGCGACCTTCATGGAGTCTTCTCCCTTCCATGGGGGTGAAGGCTTTTCATGGACTATACTTCCACACTGCATGTTCTTTTCTTCTCTTCTCTGCCTGGTCTCCTCCAGCTCGTTCTCGTTATGATGAGACAGCTTGCTCTAAGAAAAGGGTCTCACAGCATACCCTGAAGGTGATCAGATTTATACAGAATCTCATTCCCCAGACCAGTCCCCCACTGACCAAGACAAGCTATGATGTGGCTCGCACACATTGCTTGGCTAAATATTGCGCTTGTGGCTTGTTGTTTACATTGTAAGCTCTTCGTGGCAGGGGATTATCTACTGCTCTGTTGAACAGCATCCAAGCCATCCCTAGGCATGACCATAATAAACATAATTCATCATTAAACTGACAATATCCTTAATGCCTTCAAGAAAGAGCTCCAAAATGTGTGATGGGGGCTAAATTTTCTCCAGGGGGTGGAGTGGTTAATACCACTTGCACTTGCACTTGTGGCTCGTGTTCCCCTGGTTTCTCCCTTCTGTAAGGCAGGTGGAGAATAGAGCTGGCTTGAAAGACAGGAGATGAAACACAAAAGGGCAGATGAGTCTGGTAAAAAGTTATATATAAATTCACCAAAGCCCAGCAACAAGTGGTGCCTCACAGATGAAATGAAGCAATCTCCATAGGGGATGATATGATGAAGAGTGGGGTCGGGGGGAGCAGAGAGGGTACACACTGACTCAGAGGTGTCCCTGCTCTCCCATGGCTTCCTGGCTGACTTTGGGCAAATAACTTGGAGTTAGAGCCACAGTAGAGACTTAGACTTGGGGTTACAATGCCTAATTTTTAGGAATCCTGCAGCTTACAAGTTAAGTACAGGCCCAAGTTAGGAGCCTGAGCTCCTTATACAAGGCAGTGGCAGACAGGGGCCTGAGAATGATATTCACATTGCGCTGGGAGCCACCCAGCCAAACCAATGGGAGATGCCAAGGAGAGGGAGTGTTGCCTACACCCCATCCCTTCAAGGCAGATAGGCTCTGTTAGGAGGTCAGGCCTGTCTGACACTGACTGGAGGAGGCCCCGTCTGCCTGCCCCATGCTCCCCTTTTCACTCTATAGCCCCGAGGTTAGAGCACTCACTGAGAATAGGGCAGACCCGGGTTCAAATTTCCATTCTGCCTGTTGTGCAGGGACTTGAACCCGCAACCCAGCTGAGTGAGTTAGCCCCTCCAGCTGTGTGGTGTGCAAGGCCTGATCAGGCCCAGACACTAAGATAGGAGGGGGGAGGGGCTAGTTTAGCCATGAGGCACCAGAACTAAGGTGGTTTTGCATATGCCCAGCAGCAGAAATGTCATTGCAAGACAGTTAAGCAGCCACTGAAGAGGGGTCTGGAGGATGTAAAGTTTGGATTTGGGTGCTGGAAGTGGCAGTTAGGGGATCTAGCCCTTAGTCTTTCTGGATCTCAGTCCCCCACCTGCAAAACAGGATAATAATACGTCCTTTCCCCCATCTTGGGTCTGCCTTGTCCATTTAGACTGTCGGCTCTTCGGGGTAGGGCCCATCTCTCAGCCTGTGTCTCTGTACAGCACCTTGCACAGTGAGGCACTGATCAAGGCTGGTACCTCCTGGAGCTACCAGAGCATGATAACAATAATAAGAGGGGGACCAACATGCGACCTCCCCTCAGATAAATGCAGCCCATTGCTCCCCCTGCCTTTTACAGCTACTGAGCCCTGGCTTGCAGACACTTCAAGTCCCAGAATGCAGTGCTCCCTCTTGAGCTGAGTGATGAGTAAAAGGCAGTTTGGATCAAGGAGATGAGTTACATGCTAGGACCTGTAGTCTCTTCTGGGGCACACCTGTGGGTTGGCACTGAGGATGGCTGCATCCCGCTCTGCTCTATTCAAGCATGTGTGATTGGGACGCTCCCAGACGGGCAAGGTTTGGGTTCCCCTGTTGCAGAATGGCAGACAGGAATAAACCACTGTAGAAATGTCACCCCCATCTGCTTGTTGGTCGCCGGGCTGCAAAGGTCAGAGGAACCACCAGGCACGCTATGTGGCAGAGGGCTTGCAAGGGAAAGATCCAACAGAAGCTTGCAGGGGAGGAAGCTGCCAAGGCTGCGGGATTCATTTCTTAACCAAGAAACAAAGTTTCCTTTCCTGTAACCCCAGACTTATGAGTCAGCATTTCTCATATCAACTATTTACAACAAGACATGAGTGGAGCAATGCCCGGTTTCCATGGGATGTACGCAAATCTGGGTCTACATCAAGCTAGGAGGTGATCCTTGTAATACCCTTAGTTTTATACTCTTCCTTCCCAGCCCTTCCTCTGCCCAAATTCCCTTGATTACTTTCAGAGATTAGTTTGCAGATACAGTACATAGCAACTCTAAGCCTGGGACCTCAAAGTGTTCAACCAACATTCATTAAGCGTCCAAACCATCCTCATTTTACAGATGAGGAAACTGAGGCACAGAGGAAGTGACTTGCCCGGGTGGCAGGGCTGGGAACAGAATCCAGGAACAATAATACCCAACCCCATGTGCTACCAACTAGGCCACATCCCCTCCCAGAACCAAAGGGGAGGGAGCATCTACAGGCATAACAGGGGAAATCAAGGAAAAAAGCCAAGGGCTAACAATGGCATTGGTGTAATATGGCAAAGGGCCACCTCCTGCTGTATGGAGGATATTGAATGGGAGGAGACCAGTTGTGTGTTCAGCCCAAGTCACAAGAGAAATCCATGCAATGGTCTCAGTCCATCCCCAGCTGAGGCAGCAGAAGAAGTTAGCGGCAATGAGACCCATCCATACATTCCCATAGATTCCATGGATAGTTAGACTGAGCGTTAAGAGGCTAGAGAGGCCATTTGTCTCAAGGCACTGCATCTAATACAATCCAGGTCACTGAGGCACTTGGGTTTTTAACTTCCACTGCTTTCATTGGAAGTTAGGAGGCTACATAGCTTTGGGGGTCTGGGCTTAACAGCCTGATGCCATTGGCCACTTGGAAAGGCCGTTTGGGAGCTGTGGTGATGATTCAGGCTAGCAGCAAAGGAAGCAAGCAGCTCTTAAGTGAGGGATGCTTTACTGATTCAACAACCAAGATGAGGTGTTAATAAATGCACCCAGAGCACTTAAGTTCCACATAGTTGGTGTTGGTCCTGCTCCAGAGGTCTCTTCCAACTCTAATCTTCTATGATTTTCCAGTGGGTAAGGTTCAGCTCCTGGGACCAGAGAAATACCTGCTGGCCATGGCAGCCGTTGGTAAACTTTCCTGTCCCCTCCCACCATTTAGAAACTGGTATAGGCTATTTGAATTGCCCCATCTCTAAGAGGGCTGGAACACCAATGGAATCTTCCCTCTGGCTCCGCCTCCTGTCAGTCTCCATAAAAGGGCGGAGAAAGGCAACCTCCCAGGCCTTAGGGAAGCTACTGCTTCAGCTGGCTTGTTGTAGCAGGGGGGCTCTTGCTCTTCACTCTCTGTGTCCTGAGACATCCTCACAAGACAGTCTGGCTCTGTGCAAGTAAGAGGGTGGCAATCCACTGGGCTCAATTAAGAATGTGAAGTGACTGCTGGTTGCTTCTAGGCTAATCCCAGTGATAAGGGTTATGGATGCACCAGCCCAGCTAACTGTGGTCAAATCAATGCACTGCAAATCCCACAGCAGCCAAAGGCTGTCTCTTCTCTACAGGGGTCTTCCTCTACTCCCCCATACATCTGCAGATGATGTGAGCAGCTCACTGGCCAGACTGCCTATGTGACACTGGCCATTCCAGATCATGTGCTAGACACTCAGACTGGTTAATGGTGTCCCAGTGCCACAGCAGAGGGGAGTGAAATCTGCTTTACTGTAGCCACTGCCTGAAGAGACTTTAGCGATATGTGTATCTGTGCCACATGAGCACCGGGGCTAGTGGGACCAACTGTCCCCGTGGGTGGTCTGCCCAGGGCAGCCAAGCCTTTAATGGGCTACAGCTGGTGGTTCTCAACTTCTTCCATGCTGTGGTTTTGTTACAGCATAAGATTCCCATCTAGCTATAAAGAAAGGGTGTGAAAGAGCCCCTGGGCTAGAGAGACTGAGTGGTGGTAGGCTAGATTGGAAGTGCATTCATTAGCCTGGCAATCTGAGATACAGAGGTCTGTGCTGTATCTAATGGGAAAGCTTCCATTTCTGTCTAATCTATATCCTCTTCTCTCTGGAATTGGATCGCTGGGGCTGCAAATCCAATGGCTGTTCAAACGATCAGATCCCATGATGATGGGAGCAGAATAGATTGGAGAAATCTTAATGGAAAACTACAGGCAGGAGCATCAGTCTGGTCAGGAGAAGCTCTGCACCTGCCACAGGTCAAGGCGAAGAGGTGCATTGTCAGAGCTCTGTACGTCGCCAGCATAGAAGTAGCTGGTGGAGAGATGATGCGGGCTCAGGATGGGTGGTGCATGGGCAGAGCAGGGCTGGCTGAGGGTCAGGCTCAAGATGCATTCACAGAGCTCTAGCTACCAGCCCATCACTGGAAGTGTTAGGGCCTGGCAGACAGAAGTGTATTGGCAGAGCGTGTCTGATCCAACCTGCGGCTATTATTAGTTTCTCATTGTTAGTTGCTCAAAGGTCAGTTTCATTCTCCACTCCCCAAAGCTAGAAGTCCCATCCCCACCCTTGTCTGAATCATCTCATATTACAGCGTATTCCTCGAAGCAATTATCTTTAAAATATTAGAGCCAGACGGGCCAAGTCCTGAGCCCTTATTCAGATAATACTCTCCAGTTAAGACAATGGATTCTTGCTTGAATAACAGCCTTTGGGATCTGATTCCTTGTGTAGGTGGTGCTGCTGTGACTGAGGTTTCCATTTGGGTGTTTTAAATGCATAGCTAATTAGTCACGGCTTGTGGTGCTGTTGTAGCTCGCTATGTACGCTGGTTGTAAGGGGCTCAGAGCGAGGGTGTAAGGAGACGCACTCCTTAGTACTCATTGTTATCCTCGTTGTACAAGCCGCACCAACTAAATACCAGACATTTCCAGAAATTGCTATTGATTTGGCAACTGCATTTACAAGGCTAATCAATACGTTTTCCCCCACCAGATAGTTGTGTGTGATCAAGCTGCTTTCTCCACATTCCTGGGGTGCTTTCTAGTGCTTGTAATTTGTCCATTGTAAATGGATGATTTCATCCTTTTTCCTGGAGGGGAAAAAAAAACAGCCCAGCCATTAAAGCTACACACTTTCCCCTCCAAGAATTGCGCATCTGTCCCTTTGGGACGGGTAATTCCACTCCTAACAGCAAGAAGGAAAAAAGATCCTGGGATATCTGGATGAGTGACTGGACATAAGCCTTACATCATGAGATCCAGGAAAGCTTTCCTAGCATCCTCCTCTCTACCCAGTTATTTCTCATTGCTGCTGCCTCTGCAATTCTAGGCAGACAGACCAATTCAAACTGGGCCTAGCTCCACCTGTATCAGAGCAGGTGAGCCCAATGCAGCAGTTAAAGGGGCCTATAAAGGGCTGCCAGAAGGTAGGAAATTAGGGGGTAGAATAGAGTGATTGGGACAGGCTGTGTCTGGGGAAGGGCAGCTAAGTCCTATGGTGGGTCCCTGAAGCAAGGGGCTAGGTGCTTAGGGCGGTAGCAGAGCTGACTAGAACTGGGAAGCTATCAGGAGGGGAGTGACCAAGACCCCAGGTAGGGGTGTCCCCAAAGCCTGAGGGAAAAGAGTGAGTGAAGAGTGTTTTCTGTTGCTTGACTTGCTTGGACCAAGAGAATAAAACTTCTCAGAGGAGACTGGGTGAAGCTCTGGAAGCTGGGGAGAAGCCCTGCCCTCTGATACCTCCTCTAAGGGAGTTTCCCCACCAGCTGCAAGCCCCAGAATTGCAAAAGATCCTCTTGCAGGCCTGGGTTCAGTTCCTTGGTCTGCCACAGGCCTCCAGGTGTGACCTTGGGCCAGTAACACCGTCTCTCTGCCCCATCATTCCCTGTCTATAGAGTATTCCCCCCGCGATCCTGGAAACCATGTTTGAAAAGAGAGACACTAGGCTCATTCACGCTGGCTTTCCTAATTCTAGAGGGGTTTCCTTTCCCAATCGGATTTGCTGTGTGTGACTCCAACACACAATGAACTGACGTGTCCTAGTGGAATCAAGTTGGCCTGCGTATAATGTGATGCCCATTTAATGTAGACCCGGGGGGAAGAGCCGGTGGAGTCAAGCTCCCTAAATGTTTCTTTTCCCCTTTGGTTTTTGTCTTGAGCCTTTCAGGCTTAGTGCAAGATGTACCTGTTTCTAAAACCTGAACTCTTCCTCTGATAGCCAGTAGCTGGCACATCCCCCCACCTCGCTGGTCCATTGGCTTAGGCATTGGAATGGAAAACTACCAAACTCCAGTTTATTGCAATGAGAGGAAGCTCAGTAAACACCTTTGCTCTTCATATGCCGCTGGGTTCCCCTCTGTTTACTGACTTCCCTAGTTATTTTCAAGTCACTAAGGTCATTTCTAGTTAATAGTTGGCTAGAAATCAATAGCCAGAGAGATGGTTAAAGATAAGATTTAATAAGCAGTGCGATCAAATTCTAGCGACTTTCGTCTCTCTGCTGCTGGTGGTAATGAGGAGGGGGTGGGTGGCTTTTCTGCAGAAATTTCATTCACATTCCAGCTGTGCAAACTCCATTCAGGGTTTGTCACTCAAAAATAAATGAGAAAAGCCATCATGGCGCAGCCCAAGAGACTAGGGGTTAGTGCTCTGCATTTAGGGCCTGGCTGAAGCCCACTGAAGTTGACTTCAGTGGGTTTGGATCAAGTCCTTGGTTATCCCTCTTGTGCTAGAATCTCTTATATTGTCCTGATGATCTCCAGCTGATCCTGGGTCCTGCTAGCTGGTTCTCACTTCTGAGTATGGCAGGAAGTTGTTACATTGGGAGGCAATGCAGCCAGGTGGCATTGCAACTTTGATGATTAGAGCTGGCCAAACAGTGAGGACTGGGATTTTCAAAGGGGGCTAAAAGGTTAAGCACCCAGGGATGGATTTTTAAAAGCATTTTGGTGCCTAACTCCCATTTCAATCAATGGAAGTTAGGCATTAACATTGCTTTAAAAATCTGGCCCTTAATTCCTAATTTTCAAGGACTTTCAAGGGGAATTGGGCATCTCATTCTCTTAGAACCCTTTGAAAATCTCAGTCTAAAGTGTTTACAAATATTTTCTAGAGTGCATCAAACCTGGCTTATTGTGATTAAAGAGGAAGAATGGCCTAGTGGTTAAAGTGTTAGCCTGGTACTCTGGAAACCCATGTTCAGTTCCCTGCTCTGTTTGACCTTGGGCAAGTCACTTAATCTCTCTTTGCCTCAATTCCCCATCTGTGTAACGTGAGTGGGTAGCAGCATTTCCCTACCTCAAGGAATGTTGAGGATAAATACATTACCAATTGTGAGATGCTCAGATATTACAGTGATGCAGGACAGATAAGTACCTGAAGTAAACAGATAGTTATTTGCAGGCCTTCAGGCAACTGCTGATATTTGCAAATTCTGAAAGTTTCAGAAATTTTAGCTTGATGGGTCATTTGAAAATTCACACCTGAAATTTGATGTTCTCTGCTGCTGCTGTTCAGTTTTTAAAAAAAATCATTTGTCCAATAGGCAGCAGAGAGAATACAACATGATATTATTCTGTAGATGAATTGCATAGCACGAATAACTACTAGTCAAGGCAAACTGTTTGCGAACAACCTACAACCTGAAAGTTATTGGAAACTGAGAATACTTGGGAGTAACAAATATAAGATTGAAAATGTGTCCTGATTTTCTAACAATTCACCAACAAAAAGAGCGGGGCTCCATTTATAATGACTCTTATTTGAGACCAACAGTTTGAAGAGCTCTACTGGTGATTATGTCGAGCTCTGAGATGAAGGAAGGGAAAGATGAGAATTCGTGGCAGAAGGTGTGAGGTCTGGCAAGGCCTTTGCTTCACATGGGAAAGAATATCCGGATTCCACATCCAGCCAACTTTCTGATTCTGTCTCACTGAGACCTAAATGCAAATAAGAATGTACATTTCTGAGAGCTCACATCTATGCTTCATGTGCAGTTTACGAATCAGCAGATGGAAATCAAGGCTAGTCAGTTATTGGTGTCCAGCAACAAAGTACATCTTGCTGGACTCAGGATGGTGATGTTTTAATAGATATTCCAGAGGGAACCTTGGCAACACTGGAAATGCTCCCTGCGTCTATATATCAGCTTGACTGCCACTCCAGGAATCATCTGGGTGCATCTCAATTAATTCCCTACCCTTGCAAAGACCTTGGGCATTGGTGGGCCTCATTCCTGCTTGATCTCTCCCTGTGGCATGCCATAGGGTAGTCTTCTGAGGGCTGTAATATTTTGGTCTAACTTTGGTTGTTGGGCTTGGTGTGTGGGTGACTGTCCTCCGGTGGAGAGGGTTTGTTTGGAAAGGGTTGGGGAGCATGTTTTTAATAGTGAGCAAACCAAATGGGGCATTGGATCATTCAGGGGATGAGAGGAGGGATAGAGGAGGACTCTAGTTTGCTTTTCTAATCAGGCAGAGGTCCACACTGTCCAAAAGTCCTGGTATTTTAAAGTTGTCCTTAGAGGTGTCATCTTAGGGGTGTGGGCATAGTTCTGTTTCCAAGCCTGCCATTGAAGGGGGTGATTGTTGTGCTTTTTCTGAGATACGGGCTCTTGTTTTGTGTCGCGTCACATCAGCCCCGGCCAGTATCGACTTTCATTTACTACCACCCAGGTCAAATGGTGAACCTGCAACCTGAGGCGTCAAAGTCTCCGGTAATCCATTACCAACCCCCAGAGCCACCCGGCTTCCCAGACCGCTCATGTTTTGAACTGATCTGAGATCAAGATCGGAATATGCTCTACAGCTGCAATCCAATTAAAAAATTCAATTTGGATTAAAAATGTATTTGGGCAGGAGTTTCCTCCCCTCGCTGGGACATTGCAGAGAAAAGCATATTCTATGTTATTAAAATGACTCACCACGCTAGTGTAGTGGCTTAATGTGATTGCGTGGAACTTACTGTACTCAGTGGGGCCCGGTGAGATACCTGTCACTGTCTGCCAGCTCAGGAGTTGAAGCTGTGTTATCTGTGTGATATTTTCCAGGATGCCTGGGGCCAGAGGAAATTAAAAGTCGCTAATACGTGCAGCCCTGAGCCAAGACTCAATTGCAGGAGAAGCACGTGTAGTGTGGGACCATATGCCTGCTGTTTTCTCTTTCCTTGTCTGCTCCTAGGTGAATTTTCATGCTGGTGAAAGATGTACGGATGATGGTTCTGGACAGTGAAGCTAACTCTCTGCAAAGCAGGCTTTCCCCAAACTGCCCCACTCATGTGCCTCAACCTCTTGGAATCACCATCTTAAGGGGGGCAGGTAAAGGCCAGTTCAATCTCCATGACCTGTTTGACTCTTGATCTCCTGCTGAGGCTGCCAGCGAGGCGGCCAAATGGTTCAAGTGGCAGGTGATGACTTTTGTGAAATGGAGCCTTGCCCGGTAGGAAATGGACTCAGACAAGGGCTGGTCCAAAATGTTCTGTGAAAACTAGTTTTCTGTGGGGAAAAATGTGCTTTCAACTCAACACGTTTTGTGCAAAGTTTCTGCTTTCCACAGAACACCTCCTAATTGTCCTCACATAACCCAAACACTCCAAAATCAAAATATTTTGTCTGAATGCTGAAATATTTTTATTTGAAAAGGTCATGTCACCTTATGAGAGTTGCATTTCAGTTACTTCATTTCCCCATTCCTAGATGTTATTTATTAAGTGTGTGCCACCTCACTTGATGAACTACAATATCTTCTCTGTAAACTCTACAGAACTTTGTGCTGTGCAATGGCCAATGTTGTGATTCTGACTTACGCAGAATTACTGGGTGTGATTGTCATCTTGCTCCTTGTATTAGTCACTTACACCAGTACGAGTTGTGGAAGGGAGGTGCTTGTAGCATTTTTCACTCTTTTTTTCTTTTTTTGTCTAAATTAGAATCAATCAGGAAGCAATTTTTGTTTCCACCAATTTTTTTTGACAAAAACATTTTCATTTTCAGTGACATTTTTCTTCAAAAACTCTTGGTTTTCTGCCACTAAATATTGTGGGTTTTTTTTGTTTTTTGAAAAAACCTGGAAAATGTCATCCAAATTGGACATTTATAGTGATCATTTCCATTGGTGAACCAAACATTGGTGACACAAAGGCCAACTTTCATCAAAGTTTTAAATAAATATATTTGACCGGCTCTAGTGTAAACGGCTTCAGAAGGGGCAGGACATCAGGGGATCGGATGTACTTCAATGTCAAATTCCCTGAATAGAAAGTGAGTGGAGGGTCTCTGGATTTGGTGCATTGACTTTGCAAAGAATCTTGTTTGAGAAAGGTCTACAAACAAATGGGCCTTAGGAACCCCAAGATTTGGCCCAAAGTTAGGGGTGGATTTCTCGATCTTGATATTTCTTAGACCTGGACTAATGATCAGTAACTGGTAGATTATTCTGCCTGTCAAATTCTGTTTTATGGAGCAAATGCTTTACTATTTGCTGTATTTATGCCTGATCTATTGAACAGTTAAAAATTGAATGATAGAGCCTCAAAACTAACCAAGTCTGCAACCAATTTATGTCAGGGGCCTTATTTTCCTATCCATTTGTATTATGTTTGCTATTATGGGTCCTGAGTGCTGTTTGGAGCTCACAGGTGCAACCACAACATAAAGCAAGACTTTTCTCCTGGGCAATGACATTCAGAGATCACAGTAATGTATTCAGATTGCAGTTGCACTTGGAGATGCCCGCCCCATTGTGCAAGGCACTGCACAAATATAACAGACACAGTCGTTCCCCTCAGAAGTTTACAATCTAACTTTCAGACTCGTATGAGTAAGTGGATACAACAGACAGTCAGAGGAGCACAAGATAACACAGGAACAGGTGCTGTTCCATGATCTTGCTGCATACTGGACCAAATCAGAGAGAAATACACAGGGATACTTCTATAGAGTAACCACCCACTGTAATCGATGGGATAGATCTTCTAGACTAAGATGGGGGGTTGTTCTTTATCTCCTGTTTGGAGACAGCAGCAGGTGTTTGAAAAGTGGACTATTTTTTTCCCCACGAGGACAGGTTCAGGGAACTGAGATGGTGTCCTGATGTCTTTGCTCATTCAGCCCTGGGTGCTTTTTGATAACACTCAGCCATAGTGGACTGGAGATTAGGTTCCTTAAAAGATAGGGGCTACAGGTCACTGAGGACTGGACTGAAACCAATATGAATGGGGTGGCGTGGAATGGTGGAGGCTCTGTGCTTTGGCTCCTGGCTGGTATGGTGTCCCAAGTCCTCTACAAGGTGAGCACTCTGGCTGATGGATCGATCAGCCCGAGGGGGTTGCCTACCCTCAGGGAAATCCACCCCAGCAGGTGCAATGGCTGCATTTACATCTACTGCTTATTTGCAGGGTGGATTATGGGACTCAGGTTCCAAGGGATGGAGATAGGCAAGGGAGTGGACAGGAGGGGGTCAGCCCAGGGGTTGAGAGGTGCAGCTTAGCCCCACTAGAAGGAATGCAGTGCAAGGATCAGTTTGTCGTGGAGGCTAGGGGGGTAGGGGGGAGTGGGTGATATGGCCTGAGTGGCATAGGCGGTAGGTGAAAATATTTTTGTAGTGGGGCTCGGTGAAACTCTAAAATAGCCATGGGGACATCGTGGTAGGGGCTAGCCACCTCCATCCAAGCCCATCCAAACCCCTGGGTTGGAGGCAGGGAAGAAGCAGGAAAAACTGAACTGGCTAAAGGAGATGTCTGCCCAGTACACACAGCCATGGCCTTTGGGAGCAAAACTCAGGTGTGAGGTGCTGCTGCCTGGGCAGCTTGGGGTTGCCAATTTTGGTTGGACACTTTCCTGGAGATTTCATCACATGACATAACCTTTAATTAAAGGTTAATCTTTAATCCCTGGAAACTCCAGATGAATTCTGGAGAGCTGGCAATCCTAGTGGGCTCCTTGAGACAGGGGAGCTCCCCTGACACCCATACGGGGGGGGGGAGTGTATCTGAGCTGGGAGGGCTCTGATCGCTGTGGGAGAGAGGGGGTGGCTCTCTGTCAGGCTGGCAGACAACCAAGGTCCCTGCTGTGTGGAGAAGGCTCTCTAGGTGCACAGGCTGGGCAGGTCCCCAGCCTCATGTGGGAGGAGCCTGCTCATGGTCTTGGGAGGGATGGTCTCTCTGCAGTCTCTGTCCCAGCCTGGTACTGAGGGGAGAACCCCAAGGTTGGGGGTGGGAAATGAGCCCACACCACAGCGGGGACTTTTGGGGCTGGGCCTCCCCACTCTGGGCATTGGCTCTCACCCCTCACAGGTTCGAAGGAGTCCATGGCTAGGGTCATCACCTGGCTGGGTTTTTTTATCGATTTGCCAGTTGCCAGAAAAATAACTTAATCTGCTGGAGGGCGGGTTTTTTTTTTTAATGGGTCTAAGATTTGCGTTATCACAATACTCTGGGATAGCTCCTGTTAAAAGTTTGTGTGTGCAGCTGAAGATGCTGCCATGTTTCCACTTCTGCAGTTTAAAACAACAACAGATCAAAAGTGTTGAAAATACAGCAGCTGTCTGCTCGCCAGCACACTGTGTGGGACTGAGTCACGCCAGAGTGAAGAGGCGTGTGAGTCGCAAGTCTTATCTGTGTTCTCTCTCTAGACATTCTGAGTGGCTGACGATGGGGGGGTGTTGCGGAGTTGCCTGGGAGTTGGGGTTGTGCAGGTTTGCCTTGTGGTTGGGGGCAGGTTCCAGGTTTTTTGCATTTCAAAGGCAGTAACACTGAGCCTGCCACGGCATCATGTGACAGGGGCAGCCGTGTTCAGGCGGGGCCGACACCCTGCCTTTTTTCAGGCCTCAGTACCACCACACGTGGGGCTGCACCTGCCAAGCTGGGCATGGTGTAGCTCAGAAAATGACATGGCAGAGATGGATTGGGGTGGGGGGCTGAATCTCCTCTAGCCCTAGCCCCCCACCTTCTATGCTGAGCGACCTCGAAAGCAAGGCCAAAGGGTGCCTGGGATGGAAGGAAGTACGTAGGTCAAGAGGTGAGCTGGGGGTGCGTGCTGGTATTCAGTGAAGGAAGAGGTTTGGATCCAGATTTTGGGGGTGCTTGGATATTGGGGCTTGGGGTCAGGCTCCTCTCTCATCTTAAGTTGGCCCTGTCTTTTTCTTGCACTCCAATCCTCAGAAGGCTGGCAGGCCCCGATTAACAAAACAGACAAGGCTCAGAGAGAACTTTTGCATCTCTGGATCCAGACTGGGAAGCATATGGCAACAGGCTGCTGCCCTGCAAGATCAGGAGCAGCAGAAATACTGCAGGAGCGACAGTGCTTGGCTGACTCTGCTTCTGCTCCTGTGAGTGCAGGGGTAGGATTGGGGGAGAGGGACTTTTTTTTTTTTTAAATAAAAAAGGAGGAAATAGTGAACCAGAGTTTTTTCTAACATTTTAAAATAAAGTTAGATTTGGGTTTTGCCTGAAGATTCAGCTCTGTTTAGCTTTAATGGCACTAGTCTAGGCAACCCTGTTTTCCTTTGTGGATTTATGTGGTGGGGGGAGCATCATCTAGTGGTCACAGGAGTCAGGAGACCTGGATTCTATTCCTGCCTCTGACTCACTGCAACACCTTGAACCAATCACCTCACTGCTCTATGCCTCAGTTTCCTCATCTGTAAAATGGCAATAATTAATAATACTTAAACCTACCTCACTGCAGGAGGTTGAATGGCTTAATAAAATAGTCCTGATTTTTCAGAAATGCAGTAAGGCTATCTTGCCTGCACTGTCACCATGAAAGTGCACCCAAGCTGGGCGTTTGCAAGTAATAATTAGGCATGCATATTAGGCATGCAGTTGCAATGCACACCTTTGCCTACTCTTTTTTTAAAAAAAAAAACTTGGACCTTAATATATGAACCGCCCCATGGTGTTGAGGCACTGCATGGGCACCAAACATTATTGCTGTTGACGTTTTTCCCCATTCAAGAACTGGAAGAGCAATCAACACCCTCATTTCACTTTCAAATGTTTTTTTCCCCTCTTATCTTTTTGCTTAAACGAAAACAGCAGGAAGGCTGCAAAAACATTCCCATCTGTGAAACTCCATACAAGGGCGAGGAGCTAGATTCAACAGGCAGCTCTTGCTGCTAGGCTGACTCCTGGCTTCCTTAGCTAGTTGCAAACTGCACTTCCTTAAAAGGAGGTGGCTCCTGGAGCTGAGGCCCAGCTGCCCTCAGATGCGGTTGTAGCTTTCCATTCCACTTCTCCCCTCGTCGCTGGCATGGGTCGTGAACATAGTCCGGCTGGGCTGCCTTTTCCTTCTGTGCCCTAGCCCGTGGCTGTGAGGCAGGTCTCTGGCAGAGTGGCCCTTTGGCCTTGCATCAGCTCATGGGTACTGCCCAGACTCTGCCCTGAGTCCCGGCCCCTCCCTCATGCAGTCTGGCTGCTTTTCCAAGTACCCTGTCACTCGTGCTCCCCTTGGGACATCCAGTGGGGAGTGAATGTCTTCGGTTTCTGAAGGGTGGGGTTGGGTGGAGTCTGTTACGGAGCAAAACTGTATTTTTGCCTCTTCTTAGTCACGCATGTGGCTATAGTGCTGGGTTTTTTCTGATCCCATTTCCCCTTTATTCTGCCCCTTCTGGGTCTGTCTCTTATCTCTCTCTGTTTTTCCCTCTGCTTACCTGGCATTGGCCTCCTTGCTATCCCTTTCTATAATCATGCCCCTGTTGGAGCAACTACAGGATGATACATTTTGCTTTCCACTTGGATAACACTCTGTGCTTATGAGCTATAATATTAAGAATGACATTGTCTATATGCATCTCTTAAACAATACTGGGACAGCTTAGAAATAACTTTTTGTGCAAAGAGTTTTATAAGGCAAATTCTGCTATCTATATTTGTTTTTCACCAAGCAGATCTCTTAAGTTCGGTACTTCTCTCTTTTTTTTAAAGCGTGGAGAGTGTCTATTAAACTGTGGAGTAGTCTCCCAGAGGAAAAGGTAGAAGCCCCTTTAAAACTGGAAAGAAGCAATACTTGTTTTTAATACAACATGCAGCTACCTGGGGAATTCACTGCCACAAGATACTGAGTTAAAGGGCTTAGTGCAGAATTAAAAGCTATTAATCAGTTTAAAAAATTTCCATAGTTACAAGACAAAAACATGTAAAGGATATAAACCTTTGTGCTTCAGGATATAGGAAAACCACCTGACTGAGGTTAGAAAGAAATATTCCCTATCCCCCATGGCCTATAACTGTGTAAGCATCCATTTATGGAGGTTTACACCTTCCTCTGGGGCATCTGCTCCTGGCCACTGTCAGACAAGGTCACCAGACTGGATGGACCATTGTCAGACCAATGGAAATGTGTGTTCTTTCCTATATGTTTGTTCAACTAACACTGCACTGGAGAATAGACTGTAGGATACAGATCAGCATTCGTGGGTGGAGCTGGACTGGATGACTTACTAGCCATTTTTCCATCCCTGATGTTAGATGACTCTAATGTGTCCTCTCTCTGATAGGTAAGTAGGTGGGTCTCTAAGAAGATAACCTCAATGGAATCTGTGCAGATTAACAGGAGTTCCTCACACAACCCAAGGGGTGAGTTACTCTGTAGCCATTTTAAAGCATCAAACAGACAAGGAAAAACTCCACCAGAAATAGTGTGTGTCTACACTGCAGCTGGGAGACACCTCCCAGCCCCAGCAGAGAGCTAGCAGGGCTTGAGATGGCATGCTAAAAATAGCACCATGGACAGTGCTGCACTGGCAAAATCTTGGGCTAGCCACCTGAACTAACACCCAGGGTGGGGGGTCCAAAGTCCAGCGGCTCCCCCAGCCTCTGCCGGTGCACAACATCCGCACTGCTGTATTTACTGCACCAGTTCAAGCCCCATGAGTACGAGTCTGTCTCGCTGGGCTGGGAGGCTGCAGGACAGACATATGCAAAGAGGTGAGGTTCCTTTATTTTCACTTGTCCTTTTCACAAGTTGCAGGTTGGGCCGTATTGTTTACACAGAGCAATGCAAAACCACACCAAAATCAGCACGTCTGTGATTGCATATTTGCCTGTCAGACACCTGCGTATACAGCCTCTGCCCATCTACTTTGTGAATCTGCCACGAACCTGAACAGCTATTCAAACTAGTCAGGGAGGTTGTTAAACAAACACGGGCAGCTAGCCGCTTATCTGCAAAACGGGTATGGCGTATTCAGTGTGAATTAGCTCAGTTTGAGGAATTATCCTTTACAAATACTACAGTACAGAGCTAGTCAAAAACCAGGTTCTTTTTTTCCTTGTGGAAAATTTTGATTTCTTTCTGGCAGAAATTTGAAAATTGAAAACCTTAGGCTGAAAAAAATAATCCATTTGGAAATGCTTCATGGATTCCTCATTTTCCTCTATGGGCCAAGCTCCCTGGTCAGACTACATCTCCTCTGATGAACCACACGCCCCTCTCTTGGAGAAGGGGGGCCCTGCATCATGGCAGTCGTGTGGCTGCAGTGCATCAGGGGAGATGTAGTCCGGCTGGGAAGCCCAGCTCCTAGAGCAAAATGGGTCTTTGAAGCAACCAGACTATGGCTCTCATGAGGCATTGCTGTAGCAATTCCAAGTGGAAATATTTCAGTTTTTGATGACACATTGGAAGTTCCCCACAACGCAGACACTTCCGTTAACAAAAATTTGGTTGAGAACCCACTTTTCCACTGAAAAATAGTTTTGCAGTTTTCAATCAGCCCTGCTCATGTGTTCCCCAGGAACTGCTAAACCACTGGACTACGGGTACTGAAAAGCTAGGCAGCAGCTGGCTTGAAGTGTGTGCTACACAATGCTGGGCACAGCTGAAGAGAGGTTTTTCACTTTCACCATCACATCCACGCAGCCCCAAACATCAGACCTGTTTGCCTCTGGTGGCAGGCCCAAGTGTGAGTCCCTGGAGTTTTTGAGTTACTTTGTGGATAAAGTTCTTGGTAGTAAAGCTGTGTCTGGGGGACAGAGTCTTCTTTGCTTGAATTATGTCCTGCATTTATTTGCTGGGTGTATGTGATTTGAATAGAGATCATGTAATATCTTGACATCAGGCTCAGAGGTTAAATCTGGGACCTTGTTATAAATTCAACAAAAAGTATTTTCAACACAGCCTCAGCTGCAATAGTCCAGGACGAGGCCAGTTTGGGCTGATCATTTAATCGTTTGTCCAGACTATACACACGCAAGCCCCCTCCTAGAAATGTAGAGCTCGTCTAGACCATCTCCCTACGCTGAGGCACAATTAAGTAAACCTAAACCATCCCTGACATGTTTGTCCTCCTTGTTCTTAAGAACCGCCAGTGATGGGGATATGCTAAGCTGTAATGTCTTATAATTAAGGCTACGATTTAGTCCCGGGTATTTTTAATGAAAGTCACGGACAGGTCACTGGAAATAACCAAAAAGTCACTGCCAGTGACCTGTCCGTGACTTTTACTAAAAATACCCCTAACTAAATCTTACCTGCTGAAGGGGCGGTACTCCAGCGGATGCCACTGCTCCTGGCCGGGGGGCCCTGGCGTGGGGCCCCGCCGCCACCACTGCTCCCGTACCACTGCTCCCAGGCAGCGCTCAGGACCAGTTGTCTGGGGCAGTTAGAGCAGCAGTAGGTGCGGAAAGTCATGGAATCCGTGACCTCCATGAAAAACTCGCAGCCTTACTCATAGTTCTCACACGCACATGGCAGTCTTTCCCCACTTCTCACAGATGTAATTGCTGGGCATTGTATTGTTCCCTTATTCCTAACATTTTATATTTTACCAGATATCAGAGCATTTTCTGGTAAGACACAACACTGGACTGGGCGTTAGAGGACTTGAGTTTTTTGCTGGTTCTGCCACTGATCTGCTGTACAACCTTAGGCAGGTCACCTGACCTCTGTGCCTCAGTTTCCCCATCTATACATTGGCAATAATTGCACTTGCCTGCCTTAGCTTACAATGCATTGAGATTTATGGATGAAACATGCTATAGAAAGGCTGATGATTAACAGTAGTTGCAAACTATTAAGTATCACATAAGTAAAACAAAGCAAAATTGAAATAAAGCAAACCTCATGGTCCAGTAGTCTGGCTTTTTATGCTAATTTGCAACACGCTATTCTATGCTATCTAGGCTTTTGTACTGCGCTTATCACTGGAGTAGCTGCAGTGACTACACAATGTGACTACGCATCTGTGACAACTACTTGTTTGTTCTCTCATTGTATCTCTGGAGGGAGAAGCATGTGGTGTATCTTGATTTGGTAGGGTTTTTTTGTGAAATATACCTGCTGCTATGTGTTTATATCAGAGAAGACAGAGTCAAAGAAATGTGCCTTGCGATCCGATTGGAAAAAGATGGTTCTTAGCTCCTGGGGGAGTTTCAGACCAGTCCCAGCAGAAGGTTCTGTCTCCTGCACAGAGGAACTTGACTTTTATTGCTAAGAGTCCCATTGTGCCAGAGGAGTGAAGTTATTGTCCATGTGCTCTAAACAGTCTTTTCGCTCTCAAGGGTCCAGGCTATGGAGTGTTTCAGTGAAAGTTATCCTTCTCTTCAGCCAGTGATGAGTCTGTCTCCCATCCACTTGTGTGAACCAGAGACATTCTGCTGAACACGGGAAACCCCCTGAGCTGGGCTGAGGTTGTGGGGAAGGGGGAGGGGGCAAGGCTTTTGAGGTTGAAAATAGAGAAGGACATGATGTTGGACCAGCTTCGGTGCTGCCATGAACCTTGATGTGCTGCTATTGAAGTCAATGGGGATACCCAGGAGTATCATTCCTGGCAGATTGTCCCCTCTCTGTTCTACCGCTAGCTCTGGGTGCTGGCAGGTGAGAGCTGTCAGAGCAGCGGGCGTGCTTGAACACAGGAAACAGGCAATATTTGGCACAATTCTGTCATCATACAGGTGGTTGAGAAATCACTCACTCAATTACACACGTGTTGGGGAGATAAAAGCAACATTTGGATCTTTATGGGCAACATAAAAGGCAAGAAAATGAGATTTTACATCAACACGTTCGGTGAGAGGAGAAGCAGGAGGCTGTTTCCCACCCCCCTTACATATGCTTGGAGCACATGGGGCAGTTGAAACGCTGCTAACGATGTCTGCTCTGGGATTTGTGGCTGGCATCTGTCTGGCTGGACCAACTCCCTTTTCTGGTTGTACATGCAAAGCTCACATCATATCCCCTCCTCCCTCTAGGTAGATGCTCTCCTGTGCCCACAACTGTCAAAATAAGATGTATTTAAAGAAAATCTAAACTGTGCTATTGATGCATAGATTTTTAAAGCAGAAAGGGTTAAAATATCAGATTTATTTCCTCACCGCCACCCCCACCCCTACTTCCACCCCCAAACTGCTGGTATTTTTTTTGCACTTTGTAAAGCTTAGAACAGTTAAGAAAAGCAGGATTGTGTCCAGTGTTGCCAACTCTTATCAGTCTCATGTGTACTTAAAGCCCCAGCTCTTGGAGTCATGGTATATGAGAATCTTTGCTTTCATTGAAACCATAATGTGTGTTTGGGGTGTGGGAAGGAGTTTGGGATTCAGGCTGTGGCTGGGCGGCACTTACCTCGGGCAGCTCCCAGAAGCAGCGGCATGTCCAACACCAGCTCCCAGGCTCAGGGGCAGCCAGGCAGCTCTGAGCACTGCCCTTACAGCTCCCATTGGCCGCAATTCCCCTTTCCCAGCCAATGGGAGCTGTGGAGTTGGCACTCAAGGAGAGGCAGTGTGAAGAGACCCCCTGTCCCACCCCCATCCCACGCACCTAGGGGCCACAGGGACACACCCGCTGTTTCCAGGAGCAGTGCAGAGACTTTAAGCTGGCTTCAGTAGCCTCCGGAAGATCAAGCTGGATTCCTGGAGACTCCTGGCCAGACTGGAAACGTCAGCAACCCTAGCGGGGAGTTAGTCTCTGAACTCTCATTGTTGTCTGTTTATAAAGCTCTTATCACAATGGTCCCAGATCCTGATTAGGTGCTACAATGAGACAAGTAAATGAGAATTCTCTTGCTGTAACCACTGCCCATGAAATTACAATCCGTCCCCTGAATCCTCCAGCTTCCTTGTATTTATCATTGCCCTTGTTACCATCCCATTCCAACCCTCTCTTTCCTGCCCGACCACATGGATTGCTGGCACCCTGCCACCATTCTCACATTTTACTTTCCATTTGCATGTACAGACTGTCATTGGCCGAGTTGTGTTTTATATGAACACTGCTACTTGCATATTTCAATGCCTTGTGCTGCATAAAGGGCAGAGCCTCTTTATTTCTCAAAGATAAATGAGTCCTATTTTCCCTCCCCATCCCAGATCATAGGCAAATTCTTCCTTTTCCTCTCTCTTTTGATACTTGCAAGTATTCGTTCCTCTGGTTTTTTTGGGTGCTGGATATATGGCTCTGGAAGACTGGATTCCTCTAGTTATATTCAGTCTGGGTAAAGCGCCTGCTGCAGCAGTGCAAACTTCCTTCCGATCCCCCCAGCATGGCTCTCCATCCTGACTGGGAGTGTTCTCTTCTGGGTGTGTATGTGGGGATGGAGGGGTTGAGTCTGTTGTCTCTCTATGCCTTGGCTTCTGGGCAAATCTACACTGCAATGAAAAGCCCACAGTGAGTCTGAGAGCCCAGGTGAGCTGACTCAGGTTTGTGCTTCGGGGATGAAAATAGCCGTGTAGGCACCGGGGCTCAGGCTGAAGCCTGGGTTGAGAGACCCTCCCCGGGTTTCATAAGCCCAAACATCGACACTGCTCTTTTTAGCCCTAGAGCATGAGCTCAAGTCAGTTGAGCCAGACTCTGAGACTCACTGTCCCAGGTCTTTTGTTTCAGTGTAGCCGTACCCGCTGCTGAGAAGTTCCCACAAAGGGGAGCCCATTCTGAAAGTCCTCGCAATGCAGCCACCTGTCTCCCAGGAATGAGCCGGCGGTACCCCCAGTTGCTCCTCCTCGTGAGCAAACCATCATCTCAAAGGCGAGAGGTGGATTTCAGTCTTGGCATCTGAAGAATTTAAACTTCACTCACGGTAACCAGCAGCCGTGTCCCTCTCATGCCACAAGTTTCACAATGGCTATAAAAGGCCTTTCCAAATACATCACTGCAAATGTTCTTACAGGGAATTTTCCTTCTCCTCTTTGTTATACCTGGGCACTAATCAGGCCTACTTCCGCCTAACCAGACAAACACTAGTCATGAGATGGCCCCCATGAGCCAGATCTTCAGAGGAGCTGCACCAAGCAACACCATCTGAAGTCCAGAGAGCTACCCCACTTGATGCCAGCTGAGGATCTAGCCCTGTATTTCAGCTCAAACTTGCTTGCAGCTTGCACTGTCTTGGATTACAATCCTGTCAGATCTCACAAGCTTAGCAGGGTTGGAGCTCACTGGTGCTTGGAAAACCCAGGTGCTGTAAAGAGCAGTGTTGGTGATCAGTCTGGTCTGCTCTTCTCTCAGTGTGTGTCAGCACAGCATGATGCCAGTGCTGTGCTGCTGAACATGAGATCCTGACTACGCATGGTAAAGACCCTCCGAGAGGTGGTGTGTTAGAGTTGGTGTCCTCCTGGCTAGCTTGCTGTTTGGATAAGTGCCCCAACTTTCTGCAATTTCAGCTCACTTCAGTATCTTCACTTCCTCTTAGCGTGGTTGGAAAAGCTTCGATGGAACCCTTATCTGTCAAAATCAAAACACTTTATGAAACAATGTGAGTTTTGTAGACGTTGTTTTGGAGAAAAGCCAGAAAAAAATAGTTCCAACAATGTCAAAATGTCCCATTTCAACGGGGTTTTTTTGAATGAACCATCATTTTGAAATTATTTTGTTTACAATTATTGTATTATATGGTAATATAAATTTGAAAAAAGGGCATTAAAACAATGTTTGTTTTGTCAAAGCAAAACGTTTTGAATCTATCTGAGATAAAATTGGGTGGGGGTTCCTCTGGAGAGAATGCCTGCATTTCTGAGATCTTGAAATCCTTTGCAAAATGGAATTGATCCTCCGCATAGCTCCGTTTCCTGTCTTACAGCATGTGTGAAGGGATTCTTGCATTCAGAGTGCAAAATCCTTTGGGAGGCAGCTGCTGGACTTATGTAAATATAAGCTATTATGATGAACTGGCTAGTGTATATGATTACCACTGGTCTCTACTGTATGAAATGAGAACTGCAAATCTGTTTTTAGACCATATGCTGCTCACTCCAAATGGAGATTCTCCTTCAGCATAAGCCTGTGCTTTTGGAGTAAAAATACCTGAGTTCTGTCCTTTTGCCCATGTAGTTCCCTGTTACTATGCTGTGGATGTAAGATAACTTCTAGGTAAAAACTGTCTTGTGCTGTGAACTTATCACACTGCTCCAGACGTGAACCGTTGGCGCTCTAAGGACAACCTCTCCTTGCAGTTGGGAAATGTCTGCAGGGAGGAAGACCACAAGGCAGTTCTGAAATAAATGGGGCCCAGAGATGCACTAGAAAAAGGCACGTCAATTTGAGTCTATCTGTAGTGGTGCAGTGCGGTCTGTCAGTGGGAATCGAGGCAGTTCTCAGCCAGAACCACTGCAAAGTTAAAGGTGCCCTGTGCAATCCAGAGTTCAGATGCGCCATGGCTGACGATGCCTAATCACGTCCCCCAAGAACAAGGAAGACAAGGGGATAAAGCAGTGCCAGAAATGGCTGTATCAATTGGCAAAGCTACCTCAGGCTCTTTCATTAAAATTGCAGGGAGTATGACTGGGCATCTGTAGCTTCGCTTGATAAAAAGATCTACAAAAAAAAAAATTAGTTTCAATCTCACCTGTAATAGGGCACAGAGGGAGGGAATTAGTCACTCCTAGAAGGTAGAAAGGAGTTTTAAAAGGCAAAAATCACATCTTGTTTCCCTTTTGTGTTTCTAAGATGTTGCCCAGCTGCTCCCTTTTAAAATGCATTAATGCACTGCATTTATATAGTCTTTAGCTTTGAAACACCTCAGGGAGGTAAGTGTCCATTGCTTCCAGGTGACCAAGAGGTTATGTGTAGAGAGAGGGGCCCAGGCCAAGGAAAAGAAAGGGGCACCTTGTGGTTATGGTGCTGAACAGGGACTTGAGACCTGCATGCTATTTCTGGCTCTGCCACCGACTTCCCATGTGACCTTGGGCAAATCACTTAATGTCACCAGCATTGCCAACTCTTAATATTTTTGCAGTTACAGGATTGGCTGGGGTTGGAGCCCATCTGGGGATGATGTGACAGGCTCCAGTCCTCTAGCAAATTTCAGCCTTGCCTCAGGGGGAAACACCCTTTGATTGGCTGTGTGCCCCACTTGCTTGCCTCCCAGGGAAGAGCAGCCATTGTAAGCTGCTGTAGGAAGAGTTCTCTCCTCTCCCCATAGCAATCTGACACCATTCTTACAGGAGATGGCGTGTGGGGGCAGGATGGTTCCTTTGCCATTCCCCCTAGGATGACCAGATTTCATCAAATGAAATTAATAGGCAGCAGATTTAAAGCAAACAAAAGGAAGTATTTTTTCACACAACTCACAGTCAACCTGTGGAACTTCTTGCCAGAGGATCTTGTGAAGGCCAAGACTATAACAGGGTTCAAAAAAGAACTAGGTAAGTTCATGGAGGATAGGTCCATCAATGGCTATTAGCCAGGATAGGCAGGGATGGTGTCCCTAGCCTCTGTTTGCCAGAGTCTGGGAATGGGCTACAGGGGATGGATCACTTGCCAATGACCTGTTCTGTTCATTCCCTCTGTGGCACCTGGCACTGGCCACTGTTGGCAGACAGGATACTGGGCTAGATGGACTTTTGGTCTGACCCACTTCAGCCGTTCTTATGTTCCTATGTTATTGTGATCATCTCAATATTAGGGGCTTTGTCTTATATACACAACTAGATCTCACACACACACCCTACCAAAAAAAAGGGTCCTGATTTTTCACAGCTATCTGGTCTGAGAGGGGGCAGAGAGGAGTGAAAAGACCCTGAAGCCATCCCTAGACTGGAAAGGGGACCCCACTGCAGCCTCCCAAGCCTGGGAGCAGTGTGTGAAGAGCCCCAGGAAGGTCAGAGCGGGGTCTGGAGTCTGAACTGATTATGGGCTTGGAGGGGTAGGGGAGGCCAGCTGTTCTGAGGACTGGGGGATAAGATTGACTTGGGCAGGGAATGGGTAAACGTGGGGTGAGAGCTCCTGGAGTGGGAGCCAAAATCTCTCACCCGAGACATTTGGGAGAGTGGGCAGTGCCAACTGTCAGATGTGTGCACACACCGGGCATGGGCGGGGGAAGTTTGAACATCAAAAGAGACAAAAAGCATCATTTAAAAAAAAAATCATCAGGATTTTGAGGGCTGATCTCATGAATGTTGGTGGTTCTGACTCATCATTTTTGATCTCTTGAGGTTGGTGGTAGTGTCGGTTTCCCCCTCTGTAAATGGGGATAGCCCTTCCTCCCTCCGACCACTTGGTTTGCCTCTTTGGATGGTAAGTGCTCCGTGGAAGGGGCTCTCTCTTATTCTGTTTGTTCCATGCCTGGCGTGATGGGGCTGCTCTCCGTTGAGGTCTATAGGTGCTACCGATGCAAATACAACTCTTGGATTGGGATCTACACTTTGGGACTTAGGCCGTTTCTGGTGAGCTGAAGTGAGTTAATGACAGCACCAGGAATAGAATCCAGGAGTTCTGCCTCCCAATCTACTGCTCCAGTGATGGTGTGTCTGTGTTTCTCCTGCTAATATTTATATTACTAACTTCGGCTGCTACCAGAGGACCAATGCCAGGAAAAGGGAAAAATAAACCCTGGGGTGAATGTAATAGTTCAGGTCAGAGGGCTTTTCTGCTGGTTTTTGACTGATTCTCTACATTAAATTCATCTTTCTGAACCTCGCCTTACTCTGTGCAGGGTACAGCTGCCTCGGCTGTGGTTTTTTGTTGAGTTTCTTTCTTTTGTCGCCTTTCTCTTTATGGAAGAGCGAGCGAGAGGCGATAAAACGCCCCAGATGCAGGTTATTCTCTAGATAGAAAGGCGTCCAGTGGAGGAAGGAAATAAAGGCATGCAATCGTTAAGTGTGTTTGAGGTACATCTCAAGTGCCACTGAGCAGAAGTTTTAGAGCCATAAAGAACATGTTCCTCAATGAGACAGCAGTCAGTGCTCAGTTGCAAGATTTTATTCTTTCAGTGAAAAACACTCTCTCTGCTTTGGAACTAGATAACTCGTGGTGGGACTTAAAATCTACTCAGTAAGGCTACGTAGTGCCACTGATTTACCACTAGTGATCTAATCACAAACCTGACTCTGGACAGAGTGAAAATGCCTTGTAGCAGTGCCGACCGGTCCCTAGCAGATTTATCTGCACTGGAAGAATCACAGTGCAGTTGGGCATAACTGGCCACTTCTGCTCACGAGAGATCCAGGATTAGATTAGCAGAGGGTTTGGAGGTCAGGGTTGTGCTGCGTTGGCAGAATTGTATATAAATCCATGCATTGCAAGCGGTACTTCAGATTAGGAGCCCAGAACAGAGCAGAATTTGTTTTATTCTGGGAGTGTCTAAAGACCCCAACAGAGATCAGAATCCCAGTGTGGCAGGCACTGTACAGCTGCCCAGTAAGAGTCCCTGCCATGAAGGGGTTAGAGGATAAATAAATCAGGTATGGATAAAATTCAGGGCTGCCACCAAGCCTGGGTTCTATTTCCAGCTTTACCCAACATGCCATTATGCAACTTCTCCATTAACTCACTTGTAAGGTTGGGGGATGCTACGTGACTGCCTTCTCGGCACAAGGCTGGCTCAATTCCTTACTGTTAACAGCTACCGGGGGTGATGAGACAAGTGCTCCTGGCTCCCAGCTCAGTTAACTTTCTCTTACACTGCAGGGCGGTTGGATGGGGATGTCTCGGTCTCCGAGAACATTGCCTGACTTGGGGGTGTAATGACTCTTTTTCTGTGATTGGTTTCCATTGTCACATAATTGGAGCCATCGGCTATTTCCCCCATGAGAAAACTTTGGTATCCTGTTCTGTACGTCCGCACACATATGCAGCTGCTTTCAAAGGGCTGAGGTTCCTCCCTGCTTGGGGAGGACTCTTGGCTCAGGAACAGGTGTCTTTCAGTCAGAGAAAACGAATGAGATGCCAGCAGAACTCTCTGTATGCCCTCTCTCCCTTGGGGTGATCTGGCAGGCTCCGTGCTCGCTGAAGTTCAGTGGTTTGGGAAACAGACCTGAGTGGATGCATGATTTCTCTTGCACTACGTCTTGATTGAAAACTGATAAGGAGATCTCCTGCTTCTTATTGATCCCATCCCATCACTCCATACTGGGCCAAACAGTCTGAAGGGGACCCGGATGTGACTCTTTGGAGGCTAATGCTGTTCCTGGGTCTGCACAAAGGTAGCTACCAGGAGAGTTGAGTGAATCATGGGAATTTTTTTGGTCAAAAAAATGAAGGGAAAAAAGTTTTCAGACCAAACCAACATTTTCTGAAACTTTCAGTGAATTGAAAAGTCCCTGGGAGGGGTGGGGGGAAGGTTCATTTCAACAATTAAAATGTTTTGTTTCCATTTAAACCATTTGGTGTTTTTAATAACGCTAAAGGAAATTTTGAAAACTGAAAGTCATTTCAAGCAAACAATCTAACACATTCTGTTTAAATAAATGTCCAAATAAAACGTTTCCATTCTGCAATTTTTACTTTTTTTTTGGACTGAAACAATTGAGTGAAACTAACACAAATTTACCATGCTGTGAAGAAGAGCACTCTGTAAGCTTGAAAGCTTGTTTCTCTCACCAACAGAAGCGGGTCCAATGGAAGATATTACCTCACCCGCCTTGTCTCAAAAATTCATGTCAGTGTTGCCAAATCTGCATTTTCTTGCACCATTTATTTTGGTGAAAATGTCACCCAGCTCTAGTTATTGGAGGGTGATACAAAAGGCATTCCCAGAAAGTCAGCACCACTGGCCCCAGGGAAGGAGGGAAATGAAGGTTTATCTTGGGAACTAAAGGCAAATGGTTCCATTCTCCAGGTTAGTATGGTCCCAGGAACTCCGAGAACTACGCAACCTGGAGAGAGAGAGAGAGAGTGTCTCCTTGAAGTCCTGTGACCTGTGTTATGCAGAAGGTCAAACTAGATGATCACAGAGGTCCCTTCTGGCCTTAGAATGTATTAATTAGTCATTGGCAATCACCTGATAAGGCAAGAAATCCTCAGATGGGCAGGTGGAAAGTTAAGGCCTCTGGACTAATCTGTACAGGGAGATTGATCAGAGCTGGGTGATGCTGTGGAATAAAGGTTTGCTTAACATGATTCTGAGTGACCTGCATTACTTCTGAGATCATTCCAAATAAATACAAATGAAATCTTTACACACACACACACACACCCTCATGTATTTTAATAGCATATAATCACCATTATGTTTTTTAATATTTCAGGGAGTTTTGCTAGACTGCCTTTTTATATCCTGCTGCCTATACATCCAGGCTCCCTTAGTTACCCTGATTCCAGTTGTACTGGCTTAAAAGGAGAGAGAGAGATTACAACCGTGTTTAGAGACATGCATCGACAATATTTACAAAATATTTTCAAGTACCAGAGTCGTGTGACTTTGCTAGGGTAGAACAAAATCTGAATCCTATTGGAAAAGGGGATTTGTGGTGTGCCTCTGTCATGATATATAGAATTATCCTGGCTTAAATAGGTGACATATATTAACGCAAACTACAAATTGGAGACAGGTTTGCATACAGCTCAAGATCCAGCTTTGTTCCTCACATTTACCAGGAACCACGCCTCTCGATAGCACCCAGAATTATGGCAGATAAATACAACTACATTCTCCAGTGAGTTACAGTTTCTGTTGCTAGCTATGCTAGTCCATGAGACACTGGGCCTTAAACCTGTCACAGGTCCAGGGCTGAATATTCCCTATCCTGCACCTCAGACCAGTGGTCTTTGTGGTGAAATCTCACATTTGCAAAGAAATATTTTTATGGTTTGTGGTGTTCTTTGTTTTGTTTTGTTTTTAAAGCTGCTTAAGGGCCTGGAATGTTGGAACAAGTCCAGGCAAATACAGATTAGTGGGCAGAGTTTAGGTGAAATGATCTATCATGCATTTTATAATGCAGTTTATCACACAGATGTCACCCCCACTTAAATGGTGCTTGTTGATGTAGTAATAATTAACACTTAGCACTTATCTGAGGATCTCAGATGAATGTATAAAGAAGTTTCGTTATCACCATTTTGTAGATAGTGACACTGAGTCAGAGAGATGAAGTAACATTCTGAGATTTAAACAAGCCACTATGTGACCGTGAGCATTACAGAACCCAGGTATCCTGACTCCCATTCCAGTACCCCGTCTGCCAGACCACGCTGCCTTTTCACTCTGGGTAGGATTCTGTATCTGTATGTATGTGAGCATATACATTCTTAAAGCACTGGTGACCCAGACCAGGCACAGCCATCTGTGCCAGACGTCCCAGTATGTTGTCATATTAAGGGACTAAACCAGAGGAAGGAGATCCGGCAGATGGCTGCACTGGGAGGGAAATTCTGTAGCGACAATGTTCTGTCTGCGTTCTTTAGGGCAAATTTGCCTTTCTTCAAAAGATGAGTTGGTCCCTGCGTTGAGTTGGCTTTTTCAGGCTGCAAGTGAACTGGGCAGGAGGAGATGGCTTCACATGGTGAGTGACATCATCTCACTGGTTTGGATACTTTGCTGTGATAGGGGGTGTGTGCACAAAGCAGTGACCCCTCTCCCAGGGCCACCAACAGTGGTTGGGCCCTGCCCCCCTCCAGAGAGAGAAACTCTGGAGGTGCAGGTAGCTGGTGAATTCCCCACTTTCTCGGGGGTAGATGAGGGGAGGCAAGCTTCGGCTCTATGTGGTGGCAGGCTCTGGTTCCAGGCTCACCACCCCTGGGCCCCGCTGCTTCCCTGCCCACCTCCCCATTCGGACTTAAATTTGTCCCAGGAGTTGAGTAAGTTTGTTAAGAAAAGTGATATTAACAAACATACAAATATCACTTTTCACAGCAGAAGCCTGACCAGCTAGGAATTCTTAGAAGAAAAAAAAGCGCAACCAAAAAAGCAAAAGAAACAATAACAAAAAGATAAACACACAAAGTGCCTATTTGTGTCTCTATTCTGTTTAGGTTCCGTAAAGAATAGATAACTGTACATTATTTTTATCACCGAGTCTGGGAAAAAACCCTACATAAATAATGACAATGATTTGGACATACCTGTGTGCATATTTATTTGTTCTTCCTAAAGTTAACTGAGTATTTTAGGAAAAATTTGTTAGCCTGGCCACCAGCAAGAGTTGGTGGTTGCACTCTAAGGCCACCAAAAAATTTGTTGTGAGAACTCCTGGTCTAGACTCTAGTGGATCGGGCACCTGACAGGGCCCCTGAATTGGGTTCTGTTCTGGCTCTGCCAGCGACCGCCACGACTTTGGGCAAGTTGAGTCTCCCTCCATTTCCTTCTAACTCTTTGTCCATCTTGGTTCTTTGGGGCAGGGACTCTCTCACTGTGTGTCTGTGCAGCACCCAGCACGATGGGCCCTTCATCTTGGCTGGGGCCTCTAAACACTACTGTTTATAGAAAATACAGATGAGTGATGGATGAACCTCAAAAGGACAGAGGTTCCTCTCCAATGAGCTCCTCAAAAAGTTGATTCTTATCTGACCAGATGATCATAGTGACGCTTTCTGGCTTTACAATCAACACAAACAAGCTTTGTTGCGAGATGTCTAGTACTTCCTGCTTCTGATCATTCTGGATATACATGCATAGCCTTTATCAAGGAGGTTAAATGCCAATCATTATGTATTAAGATGATTGTTTCTTACATTGTGTTCTTTCTTCTGGCAGAGATGCTGTGCGAAAATGAGGGGAGAAAGTTAACCCCAAAACTATCCTAAAGTTGAGTTTGAGTTTAAATCCATGAATTGTGGCCAGTTCTTAATTTATCGACATGTGGATAGGGCTGGCGCTGAGCCCGAGGCTCCACTAAGTTCTAAGAACATAAGAAGGGCCACACTGGGTCAGACCAAAGACCCATCTAGGCCAGTGTAGTGGGGTGGTTGCCTGCTCCTGTCCTTCGGGACTTAAAACAGCCCAGGAGAGGGCTGTAGCTGGAACAAGAAGCCTGGACTGATTGGGAGAAAGCAGGCTCAGCTGACCCCTATAAGAGGCAGTGAGCCAGGAGCCCAGACAGTCTCTCTCTGCCTGTAGAGGGAGAAGGGCCTGGTCTGCAGGGAGCTAGACAAGGTACCTAGAGTGGAGCAGGGTTGGGGAAAGGCAGAGGAGCTGGGGAGCTCCAGCCTGGAAAGCCCCAGGCTGTGGCCTAGCAGAAGGCAAGAGGTACTGGGGGTTGCAGGAGGCATCCCAGGGATAGACAAAGGCAGCAGGTCCAAACCCTCTTGCCTATGATGAGCGGCTGATACCACAGTCTGCCCCAGTGAACGGGGGCTAGGTGGAGACTGGGCAGTAGCCAATACTGAGGCAAAGTGGGGATAGTGGGTTGGGGGTTTCCCAGGGAGGGGAGACCCTGTTAAAAGAGGCACTGGGGTCCTGGGAGGGACACAGGGGCCAGTAGCTAGAAGGCGGATCACCTGCCTGCAGAGGGCGCTCCAGGCTGGATTGAGCTAATTCCTGAGGACAACCAGCAGGAGGCGCCACAGGGGTGAGTCCAGCCCATTTACAGCCAGTATCCTGTCTTCCAACAGTGGCCAGTGACAAGTGCCCCAGAGGGAATGAACAGAACAGGGAATCATCAAGTGACCCATCCCTTGTTGCCCATTCCCAGCTTCTTAGCATTCACAACATCCTCCGGCAAGGAGTTCCAAAGGTTGACTGTGCGTTGTGTGAAGAAATACTTCCTTTTATTTGTTTTAAACCTGCTGCCTATTCATTTCATTTGGTGACCCCTAGTTCTTGTGTTATGAGAAGGAGTAAACAACACTTCTTTATCTACTTTCTGTACACCAGTCATGATTTTATAGACCTCAATCATATCACCCCTTAGCTGTCTCTTTTCCAAGCTGAAAAGTCCCAGTCCTATTAATCTCTCCTTATATGGAAGATGTTCCATACCCCTAATCATTCTGGTTGCCAAAAGCTGTCTTTTCTCTCCCTTCGGCAGCAGAGCCAGATAGGAAGGAAACAGCTCCCCTTGGGACACGTCCCTGCCCACAGTAGAGGCCTGATCTCCTCCATAGCTGTTTTCCTGGCAGCTTGGGGTCCTGTCCTCCTAACTGCAGCTCCCAATGGAGATCTTGTCACATACTGCAGAGTTCATGGTAATGAAGGCATCATGATGAGGAGCTCCAGACTGGGAGAAGGCTTGGACTCAGCTGCAGTCTGTCGAGTGAGTGGGTGTAATGAGCCTGGTCTAGGCTGGGAGGCAGGAGATCTAGATCACATACTTGACTGTGCAGCTGATTGACTGCATGGTCTTGGGTAAGTCACCACATCGCCATGTGCCTCATTTTCCCTACCCTGTAAAATGGCACTGAGCTCCCGTTGCGAAAAGTGCTTTAAGTTTGTTATACGTGGCAAACAGTCTAGGCACGGAAGTGGGAAGAGTTTATCACACTGACATTTTCAGGCAGAACTCCGCCGGTGTGAACTGGCCTAGTGATGCTGAAGTCAGTGGAGTCAGCAGGGCAAGTGGCGCGATGCGATTTGACCCCAGCTGAGGATCTGGCCCAGAGCCATTCATCTTCAGTTCAGACACAGTTCAGTGGAACCAGACCCTTAGGGAAACTGAACAAAAAATCAGCTCCATTAAAAACAAACACTCTAGAATTTGAGATGGAGCTAAAACTGCCCTTCTCCTGTGAAGAACGCTGTATGGCATTAGCCTGGTTCTTCACTGCCACTGTTAGCCCTGCCAGCAGAGTTCACATAGGGGACAGGTGCCCCAGAAGTGACTAGGATCTTCATTCCCTTGGAGGGAACCACGCTATGTGCTGGTATCCTGACAGGGCGCTGCGCAGCTCCGATGCCCTGGGAGACTAGTGATAATAGCTGAGGGAGATGCAACTCGGAATTAGTCCTGGGCCCAATACTGTGCCTGGGGGCGGGCGGGGGGATCCCTTCCTGACCCCTGTGGCAATTAGCTGGTAACATGGGTGTCGACTACCCTATTCTAGTGACTACAAATAAGATCCCAGGACTTCAGTGCTTTAAGGGGTTCCAAGGATCATCTCAAGGCCCTTCGACCAGCACGGAGGGTGAATGCCAGTGCTTGCTGGACAGGCCTGACCCTGATGACTAAAGGCCAGGGCCGTGCATGTTACCAGTCAGCCCCCACTTTAGCCCTTGTTGTTGCTACTCCCACCAGCCTTTGCAGCGGCTGCTTCTCTATTGCGATTGCATTACTGTAGCACCTAGGAGTGCTCCAGTCCTGGTTCGGGGCCCTCTTGTGTTAGGCCCTGTCGAGAGACACAACAGAAAGCGCTTATGTAGGTAGCAAGCTCATGTCATCCTCAGCCTCCTTTTTTTCCCCCATCTCAAATGCGTTCCCAGGAGCTTGGGCAGATTCTGATTTGTGAGACGTTCTGCGGGGGCTAGAAAGCACGAACTCCAGTGCTGCATTCATGAGAACAACCATCCCAGTGACATAAGCCTGCCCTGTCTGGGGCGATGACTCTAAACATGTCTCTGGGTATGAATCAAGCCATGTCACTGAAACACATCCATCCTGTCTCCTCTTATCCTTTAAGCAATAGGCTGCAGACAGCTTAAAAGCCAGGTCTTGGGGGTGAGGCTGCTGGTCTCTTGGCCACATGCCATGCTGCTGAGCAAGGAATGGAGATCAGCTTCTCAGTGCAGTCCCTCTTTGCCCTGTGGAGGCAGCCCACGTAGCAGTCAAACTTTTGAAAAGTTGCCTCCATTTTCCCAGGGCCCAACTTGAGACACTGAGGGTCTGCTTCTGATCTTATTCACCTGCGTTTCCCGCTGGTGAGCCCCTCCCAGAGGAAAGCTGGCCTTGTAGCGAAGGCCCTGAATGGGTCCACTCAGCCACGGACTTGTGTGTCTTTGGGCAAGTTGCTTCCCCTCTGTATGCCTCTATTTCTTCATCTGTACAGTGGGGATAATAATGCCGGCTGCATCCTCCCTATGTCGCAGCAGGGCTGTGATGAGTTAACAGTCTGGCAACTTCTTTTGAGGTTGAGCTCTGTGGAAGTGTGATGATTCCTTTCCATGGGCTTTTCCAAATAGACTCAAGGAAGCTTATATCGTCAGTTCCAACCGACAGGGCCAGACACGTTGAGGTGTTTAATGCTTGATGCAAAGGGGAGAGCTACGTGCTGGGGTCCACTGGGAGAAGCCCCCTGCTTTCACATTCATGGAGCATCCCAGAGCTGCTTACAAACCCCTGTTAGGTCACAGCAGCTACATTTCTGCGAGGTAACTGAAGACCATGGCATCCACCCTGGGTAAGATGGTTCACATGCCGTCCATTAAAGCACAGGAAGCTGAAATGGCAGTAAGAAGATCCTTTGATTAGCGCATTTACAGGTACCATGTGGGACCATGAAGGGTGAGAGTCCTTTCGGGGCCTTAGGGTCAAACCCATCCGGAAAAAATAAGGCAGAAAAGCCAAGAGCTGCAATCTCTCCCTCGAGGCTGCAAGTTCTGGGCTCCCCAGGGAGATCTGTGGAGAGCTGCTGGGTCAGAGCTCTGCTTCCCCGGGAGATGGAGTTTCACTCTGTTGCCAGCATCGCTCTCTTCCTCCTTCCCGCAAGGAAATTGAGAAGGGATGGGAGAGATTGTGATTGGGGGAATCACTAGCACGGGATTTATGGTGGGTTCTCATGTAGCTGAGTTTAGGGTGTATTTTAAGATGTCGAGGGTGCCTAGAATATATAAAAGTGACTATGTTAGCATTTTTATCAATCTGAATGCTAATATTCAGCCTTCATCAGTTTGTGTCTGTGAGAGAACCAGAGCCATAGCATGGGGACAGCACCCATATAAACAGTCTCTAGATACATTTCACAGAGTTCAGTACAGTTCCAGCTGATTTCTCTTGCCAGCTGTTGTTTGGAAGAGGCTCTGGCAAGGGGAGAACATGGAAGTTGAGGTGGGAACTGATCAGAGGAGATGGAGAGCCAGCAAGGCTGAGCTAGCAGGGCTGCTGCAGATGCAGGGGATGCAAAAGAGAAGGCTCTTTCTTGCTTTCCCCCGAGCAGCATGGAAGTTTGTGGTTTGCTTGCTTGTGCATGCAGAGCTCATTGAGGTCAAGCTAAGTGAAATGAAGTGTTGCTTTTTAGTTCTGAACATAGAAATAGCCAGCCTGAATCTGACCAATGGCCCAGCTGCTCCAGGAATCTGGCCCTGACAATGGCTAATATCAGCTGTTTTAGGGTAGTGATGGGAGAACCTGAGCTCAGGGAAAGTCCCTTCCGAAGCCCTGTTAGTTAGAGATTGGTTTGTGCCCTGAAGTATGTAAGTTTCTCTCTTCTAAGGCTTTCGGTTATGTTGTAATTAGGGCTAGTCGAAATGCTTTTCGATGGAAAACCGGGTTTTTGACTAAACAAATTCTTTTGAGACAAGTGTCTGCTTTCCGTGGAAAACTGACTCTTCGTCGAAACAAAAAACTGAAGAAGGAAGACCTAGGGGAAAAAATGACAAGTTGACTTTTTCCATGGAAAACCCCATTTTCTGACCGTCTCTAATCATAATCTTCATAGTTCTAACTATACCTGTTAGAACTGGGGATGCTCTTGAGGCCACTGCTCATTCTTATCTCATGAGGGAGTGAGTTCCACAGGCTAAGTCCAGCTCCTGTGGCAGTTTTGTCCCCTGCATTCCCAAGCCTGCCCCAGTCAAAAACCTGGGCTTATGGGCCCATTGTAAAGTTGATTTCCTGATCTCTGCCCAAACAGCTAGTGTTCTTCTGTCTGATAGGTGCCACTGCTGTACTGTGACAGCCCAGACAGGTCTCACCATTGGCTGCACCCATCTCTATTTTTCTAATGCCAGTTTTTCCAATTATAAACCTGTGGCTGTCAGCCAATCAGCTCAGTTGTCCAGCTTCATTATTTGGCTTTACGTATCAGACTGATTTCTTTTTCCCCTAAGACAGAGTGAAAGTAACTTAAAGGACTTAGCAGTACGCCGGAGTCCTGAGCTGGAGGGCGGGGCCTCAACCAGAAGAGGCGGTCCTTTAAATCCATGGGCCCTTAAAGGGCCCGGGGCTCCAGCTGCGGTAGCGGTGGATGGAGCACTAGGCCCTTTAAATCACTGCCAGAGCTACCAGCTGCAGACGCAGCTGGGAGCCCCGGCATCAGGGGCGATTTAAAAGGGCTGGGGCTCCAGCCACCACCTACCGCAGCAGAGCCCCGGGCCTTTAAATCACCCACGGAGCTCTGGGGGCTCCCTGCTGCCGCGATCCCAGGGCTCTGGAAGAGATTTAAAGGGCCCAGATCTCTGCTGTGGTAGTGGCTCCTGGAGCCCCTGGCTATTTAAATCACTGCCAGAACGCCGCCGCCACTACCCTGGGGCTCAGGCAGCGATTTAAACAGCCCAGGGCATCTTACTTTCACCTCTGCCCTAAGAGTCCATAATAATAATAGTCATAAGACAGTTTTCCACCACGAGACAATTAACCTTCTTAAAGTTAGTGTCTCAACTCTGCCTCAGAAAGCTTTCCTCTACAAAGCAGGCAATTCCCTTTGGTTAATAACCTTTCCCTTTTTAATCTGATCTTTGTGCCAAAGTAATGGGAGAGGGCAGCCATCTGTCCCCTCTTCAATACTCTACATCTCTGTCCGTGAAGGATAACTAGCTGCCATCTTGCTTGTAATATGTATCCTACGTTTGCTGTGGATTTAATAATGCTCTTCAGTGTCTTCCCTTGGGAACTGTAACCTGAAAGTACGACCATTATTTTAACTAGAACTTTAATTGAAGCTTTATATAGAGAAAGAGAAATAATAAAAACCAAGTAGCACAAAGCAATGGCAGGTCATATTCTGCTCTTTGACACTCTAGTGTCAAACTGGAATACTTCTATTAACTGATAAGTTCCTGCAAAAGTTTTGGTTTGACAAATTGGCATTTTCTTACAAAAAAAAATCGCCGAGAAATTCCCAACCGACAATCAGAAGGAAAAATGAGGTTAACATAATGAAATCTGGATTATAGCTGTAAAATGAAAGATAAGGAGATATGGCTTGAGATTTACAGATGTAAAGCACTTGGGAAGTGTTCTTTTATTATTTGTGTAATGCATACTTGTGTCCGTGTGTGCATGTATGTGTATATATGTACACATTGCTCGTGTGTATGTAAAAAATAAATACAAACTCCCCTGGGTTTAAATACTCTGACAGTAGGCATCCTGCAGCACTCTTTGGTGTTAAGATTTTATCATTTGAAAAACAAACTTGTCAATGTGGACTTAATTTTAGAACTAGTTTTGCACAAGTTGATCAGTTATGGTGAACACATATGTCCCAGTCAAACCCTTTTAATAACAGATAAAAGGAGAGTCGACAATGTCCAAGTAGAAGCTGTGATACCATAATCAGTAATATCTTCTACAGTGGGTGTATTTATTTATTGAGATTAATTGCATTCTTTATATGGCAGTTGGTGTGTGTGTATGGTGGCAGGGGGTGTGAATTTGCTGAATGCCAGCAGCCACTTGTAGGTGGAAATGTAATAATGTGGGTGGGTTCTTGTTAAGATTTCTATATGGAAAAAATCTCTCTGCTGACTCTGTTGGTCCAGTCTTGGGTCTTCCATGCAGTTCTGCACATGCACTTGAATTCTTCCCTTCTGGACCCTTTACTCTGAGTCCTGGTCGTCCCATGTAGCTCTGCTGGTACAGCTGAAATGTTCATTCCTAGTCAGAGTTCTTGATCTGAGCCCGGATGGACAATTGATGTGTTCAGAGTTGTGTAGCTGGTATTCCAGGGCTTGGCTGTGAACGCAGGGGGATTCCCCTACAGCGGTGGTTTTCAATTTGTGGTCCACGGACCCCTTAGGACCAGGCCTAAGATTTCCAAAGGGGTCCAAACCTCCATTCACAAGTTGTTAGGGGTCCACAAATGAAAAAAGGTTGAAAACAACTGCCCTACAGTGAGTCTTTTCACACTGGCTCCTTGATTGTCTGATCAATGTCTCTGACATGCTCAGGGGTAAATAGCTACCTGCAGCTGGATGTGTGCAGAGAGTAATGAAGAGCATCCCAGAGAAGAAGCTCTGAGATTTGTTTAAGCACTGCATGGAACCGAAGGCGGACAGACAGAAGATTGTGTGGCTCTGCAAGTGTTTCCTGTACTGTGTGACTCACTGTACTTCAGTGCTGTCCTGCAAGGGAGGGAGGCACTACCGACTTCTTGCAATTCAGAGCTGTAAATTTCCTTCCTGAGCTGCTTAGCAATGAATAGTGTGTGTAAAAACTTTTGTAGCACTTTAGGCTATTTCTGATGGTAGGATGCAAGTGACCGAATAAAGAAGCAGTTGGCTTCTAACGGGACATCAGCCACCACTAAAGACTGAAAACAGAGTTGCAGTTCTCCCAACCTCTCAAGTGAGGAAGAGATGTGTAATAAGGGTGGCTGAACATTTTCCATTGAAACTGTTTGATGGGAAACTGGGCCTTCAACTAAACGATTTTTCACACAGTTAGCTACTTTCTCTGGAAAAATTCAACTTTTCATCAAAAAAGAAAACACCTCAAAACTGAAAAATTTTGGTTTGGAAATGCCATTGTGGTGTCTGATAGGAGTTGTAGTTCAAATTTCTCATGCTCCCATTCTTCTCTCTGGGCTATGTTCCCCAGCTGGACTACATTTCCCATAGTGAGTCAGGGTCAGGGGCTCCCATGATTACTCAGCAAGAGGAGAGACCATGGTGTATCCTGGGAGATGTAGTCCAGCCAGGGCTATAGAGGAGAATGGGGGCAATGAGGAACATGAATTACTACTCTCACCAAGCACTGTGATGTCATTTGTACATCCAAATTTTCTGGTTTCAGATGGGAACTTTCAGCTTTTGGTTTTTCACTGAAAGGTTTAAACTTTCCATGGGAGTGGGAATGTGACATTTTCTGACCATTTCTAATATTTAATTTTAAATTAGGAAAGTTCAGGGTTTTCCTCTAGCTGTGATGTTACTGTCCAAGTGCTGCAAAGCCCTCCAGGAAAAGAGAGAACAGAGGTGTTCAATGAAATCTGGTATTTCTTATGTTAAAACAGGGTTTTTAAAAAGAGTCCTTAGATGACATAAAGGAGAGTAACACATAAGTAATGAAGAATTGTATAGAGGAAGTCTTCGGACTTATGACACAATTGGTTCCTGAAAATTATGTCTTAAGTCGAAATGTCGTAACTCAATTTTCTCATAGGAACAATGTCAGCTCGAGTGTCAGAAAGTCGAAACTGACATCGGAAAATCGAAACAGGATTTCAGTTTATTAGGGTGGTCAAGCGATTAATCACACTGTTAAACAATAATAGAATACCATTTATTTAAATATTTGTGGGTGTTTTCTACATTTTCAAATGTATTGATTTCAGTTACAACCCAGAATACAAAGTGTATAGTGCTCACTTTAGTTATTTTTTATTCCTAGTATTTGCAGTGTAAAAAAACAAAAAGAAATAGTATTTTTCAATTCATCTAATACAAGTACTGTAGTGCAATCTCTTTATCATGAAAGTTGAACTTTCAAACGTAGAATTATGTAAAAAAAATGCATTAAAAATGTAAAATTTTAAAGCCTGCAAGTCCACTCAGTCCTACTTCTTGTTTACAATGTCACCTGAAAGAGAGAATAGATATTCTCATGGCACTGTTGTAGCCAGCGTCACAAGATATTTACATGCCAGATGCGCTAAAGATTCATATGTTCTTCATGCTTCAACTACCATTCCAGAGGGCATGCCTCCATGCTCATGACGGGTTTTGTTCAGTAGCAATCCAAATTAGTGCGGACTGATGCATGTTCATTTTCATTATCTGAGTCAGATGCCACCAGCAGAAGGCTGATTTTTGATGGAAAAGCAGTTCAGGTTCTGTAGTTTCCACATCAGAGTGTTGCTCTTTTAAGGCTTCTGAAAGCATGGGCCACACCTCGTCCCTCTCAGATTTTGGAAGGCACTTGAGATTCTTAAAGCTTGGGTAAAGTGCTGTAGCTATCCTTAGAAATCTCACATTGAGACCTTTGCATTTTGTCAAATCTGCAGTAAAAATGTTCTTAAAATGAGCAACATCCTGGGTCATCATCCAAGACTGCTATAACATGAAATATATGGCAGAATGTTAGTAAAACAGAGAAGGAGACATACAATTTTCCCCCAAGGAGTTCAGTCACAAATTCAATTAATGCATTTTTTTAATGAGCGTCATCAGCATGGAAGCATGTCCTCTGGAATGGTGGCCGAAGCATGAAGGGGCATACGAATGTTTAGCATATCTGGCATGTAAATACCTTGCAATGCCGGCTACAAAAGTGCCATGCAAATGTCTGTTCTCACTTTCTAGTGACATTGTAAATAAGAAATGGGCAGCATTATCTCCTGTAAATGTAAACAAACTTGTTTGTCTGAGTGATTGGCTGAACAAGACGTAGGACTGAGTGGACTTGTAGGCTCTGAAGTTTTACATTGTTTTGTTTGACAGCAGTTATGTAACAAAAAAACTACATTTGTAAGTTTCACTTTCAGGACAAAGAGATTGCACTACAGTACTTGTATGAGGTGACTTGAAAAATACTATTTCTTTTGTTTATCATTTTTGCAGTGCAAATATTTGTCATCAAAAATAATATGCCCTTTGATTTCAATTACAATACAGAATACAATATTTATGAAAATGTAGAAAAGCATCCAAAATATGTAATACATTTCAATTGGTATTCTATTGTTTAATAGTGTGATTAAAACAGCAATTAATCGCAATTAATTTTTTTAAATCACGATTAAATTTGAGTAAATTGTGTGAGTTAACTGGGATTAATCAACAGCCCTACAATTTATAAATGTCATATGTACCATTCATCATAACTCGAACCTCAGGAATTGAGGACTCCCTGTATTTGTTGCTTTGCCATTCATGTTTAAGAGCCATTTCCCCCTCCTTTTTACAAAAAGATGTTAACACACACTGTTTTTATTTGCTAATTTAACAGTCAGATGCTGCAAATAATCTAATCATGAGAAAGCATTAAAAAGCAGAATTCAATACCTTGTGAATGATGCTGGGGTTTATTTTCTGTAGCAGCTGTAACTGAGTGAAAACGGCTTTAGATATTTAGCATCTTGCAGCAAACTAATTTTCCAAAGCCTGTTTTTGAGCTGCTGCTAATTGAATATGGCCAAATATTTCTTACCCGGGACCTTGACTTTGCTTGATTTTTATGAGGCAATAGACAGGCCCCTGTCTTGGTAGCTTATCATCTAAATGCAGCCTAGGAGAGCTTGTTTATGCATAGAAGGATGGGAGAGGGGATGTATCATGGTGTCTTTAGTGAAAATCTTAAATGAGCCATGGTCTAAAAGTAACATCTTCGCCACACTTATTTTTAACCAACTGTGAACTTCTGCAATAAGCAAAAAGTGCTTCTTGGCTCCTTAAATAGCTGCAGTGACAAGCTGCTGCTTGCTTCTGTTACTATGTGAATTTATGGAGCTGTTGTCATGCAGTTCGTTAGAGAAATATATGACGGTTCTGTCATGGGGACTGGCCATCTATAATTCTTGTTTCCTTTGCCAGCTCCTAAATCCTTGACACTCAGCTGCCTGGTTATCATCGTTAGGTTATAATCCCCATTGCTGGGGCAGGGCTAATGCAATGCCTTTGCAGAGAAAATGCTGAGTAACCAGTAACCTTTCAGCTGGGATAAGCACTGTATACAGAGCAGTAAATGCCTGTGCTGCAAAAGAGATTCATGCGAGTAGATCTGCTTCTGGGTCACTTGAACAAAGAGCGCTTGGTGGGTAGTAAAATGCACAGGATGCCTTTGATAGTTATTTGTTTACATGGGGGTTTGCCCCCATGCGTCACTTTTCAGTGCAGACCAGTGCTTGGCTATGAAAGAACCACAAAAGTTTGGGTGATTTACTGTCAGTTGGGCTTATGGAGAGTGGGAGGGCTCAGGCCTTGAATGCAAACTCCTCTTGATGTCAGCAGAGGGGTGCACAAGGAATGCAAGAGCGGACTCCAGCAGTTCATTCACATCTATAAAGTGCTTTGAAGGCTTGGGCAGAAGGCAATATAGAAGTGCAAGGTGTTACATTATTCAGACATCTCCAGCCAAATACGGCTTAGCGTTGCTTGGCCATATCATTCCCCTTTTTGAGTCATTTTGTTTCCTCCCCACAGCTCTGTGCAGCAAGTTCAGACTATTTCTCCTTGCAACATGCGCAGCCTTCTGAGCTGGTTTCCTTTCATGTTCCACTCTGTCCTCTCTGCTCCTCCACTGTCCACACCTCTTTAATTCTTCCTCCCCAAGCCCCTGCATGCCTCCTTCCGCATCCTCCTTCGTTTGGGATGCTGCTCTCCCACAATCACTGTCAAGCCACTACTCTGGCCTCACTGGAATTGCTCCTAAACGTGCCCTTCTGCAACATCAAAAATGGTGTGCTCACACTGAACACCCCGACCCTTCCCCCTCTCTCCCCAAAAACAAACCCAAAGCATTTGAATCACCAAGCCATGCAGCTGCTAGTTTTTCAAAACTTTGCCTGATTTGAGATTCCAGCAGTGGCGAAGCCAGGTTTTCAGTGTAGGGGGAGCAAACAGAAAAAACGTGCCCCCCCTTGGCTCCTTCTCTGGCCATGCCCCCCAACCAGGGCTCACCAGCCAGGCGGCCTTAAAGGCACAGGGGCCCTTTCGCCTCCCCCCACCTGCCGTATAAGCAGCGGGTGGGGAGCACTTGGCCGCCAAGCCCTGAGCCAAGGAGCCAGCCCCCTCGCTCCTCCGGCCACATCTGCTGCCCCCCCATGGCTCCTCCGACTGTGCTGCTGGCAGCGCCGGTCGGCAGGCACCACTTCCATGCCAGTCTGCCGCTGCTGCCCCATGGCTTCTCCGGCTGTGCTGCTTGCTGCGCCAGCCAGCAGGCACCGCTTCCGCGCCTGCCACCTTCAGGGGAAGCGGCTGCTTCCACTGAACCCCGATAGCTACGCTATTGGATTCTAGGGGTGCCTTCCATCCTTGCAGGTCCTCCTCAGTGTTGGTAGTTCCAGAGCCCATGTCTGTAGTGGCTGTTTGCTTGGCTATTCATTGTGTCCAGTTTGTAATTTAATTTTTCTTCACCCTCGCTGAAGTGAGCTAAATTGGCTGTAATCTGTGCCACTCTTTTATTAGTCATCCCCATAGCTGCTGAGTCGTCATCTGACTCACTCCTAATTTGCATAATCTCCTCTTTTTCTTTTTACCCTCCTTTTCCCCTTCTTTGTGTTTTTTTGTCCAGAGTTGCAGACTCTCGCCCATGTTCCTGGATAGACATATTAATGGTGCGGCTGCCTCTAGTTACCGCTCTCTTGTTGACTGTGTTCCAGCACAGCTGCTGCTCTCTGTGATCCTCCGACTGGGGGCGGGAATGGACTTCCCAGTCGCTCCACTCAGTTTTCCGGCAGAACATTTGTCTCCTGATACTGCAGTACCCCAAGTTCAGCCACTCATCCCTGCCTCCAACTGTGCTGATTGTGTAGTGCGGGTGGAGGGGCCTGTTCTGCCCCTGCCCTGTCCCTCCACTCCAGTCTCACCTGTTCTCTGCTCTCCTGGTCTGGGTCTTATCAAAGTTACAAGGTCTCATTGGAGGGCTCTGCTGAAAATTAGGGAATAGGTGAGTGGTACTTCCCAACTGTGGTTTCTCGTTCAGTCATGACAGTCACATGCCGGCCACTACCTGCAGCCATGCATGGACCTGAATTAAACAACTGAGTACTCACTGACCTGCTCTGAAAGCCATGCCTGGCCAAGGCAGTGTGGCTGGTGGTAAAGCACTGGACTGAGGCTCAAGAGACCCAGGTTCTATTCCCAGCTCCGCTGGGAGTCTGGGCAATTCATATCCCTTCCTTTGCCTCAGTTTCCCCCATCTCTAAAAAAAAAGCTGGGGATATTGATACTGACCTGACCACCTAGGCAAAGCACTTTGAAGCTATGCATTATTATTGTTTCCTCTCTTGGGGCCTCTTTTCAGCTTCTCTGACTATCTAATCTGCTGCCATTGCAGACTCCTTGGGGCAAGAGCTGACAGTACACAAAGGTCCCATCTCCATTTGGGACTCTAAGCGTTACTATAATGCAGATAACAATCCTGTGTCTGTAACTCAGTCTCTTGCCCCTTCCCGGCACATACTACAGCCTATTGTGTCTGTTCAGTCCATCACTTAGACCGTCAGCTCTCCAGGGAGAGCACCTGTGTTCTGCGACAGGCCGAGCACCTTGTGGGCACAGTAAAATAGGAATAAAAAAAGCCTGGGAAGGTCCCAGCATCAGGCTGTCCCATGAGACTTATAATGCTTTGTGACCCTAGCTGGGTCAGAGACATGGCAGTATCCTCTTCCCGTAACAAGCCTCCCCTTCTGCCTGAAACTAGCGCGTGGAGAGCAGGTCTTGCTCGCTTAAACCTCCTCCTGACAAGCTCCTGTTGTGCCCGGATTCCCCCACCAAGCTCTGCTGCAAAGCACAAGGACACTGCATTCCTGAGCAGGGCCCCTTGTATGCCCTGGTCCCATGTGGGGCACGAAGATTCAGAAGCTCAGCAAAGCCTGTTCCGAGCTGGTGCGCACTGCGAATGGCTTCCTCTCTGTACCCACAACAAAAAGTTTTATGGGTCCCCAGGAGTCATGCATCATACACTGGAGCACCATCTACCAGCACCTTCTCTATTAACTAGACACACATACAGACACAGAGCACTCTTGTGACAAAACGCATGCAAGATCTCACCAGGCTGTTGAGGCCCAACCTTGTGGGGATGGGTGGGAATTGGTGGAGCCCTGACTATATTCCCCCTGCCCCCACCAATGAATCAGCCTGTACAGTTGAGCCAGCAATGGGAAGTAATCTGCTATTGGTCAGACCTAGCAGCAAATTATTTTCCATGGGAGCAAGGGGAGAGTGGAACACGAGATTTGTCTCTGGGGCATTGGTAGGGGTGAGAGCAGCTACCTCAGAGCTGAAGGTAAAGCGACAGTCTCGCTGTAGGCTGTCATTTCTTTCCAATAGACAGAGAGAAGGAGAGGCCGGACCGAGGGAACAGATTGCAGGAATTCAGTCCTTTGCCTTTGCATGGACTTGACAACAAAACGATGCTTTGGCTATTGAAACATTCCCACCTTGAAGGCCCAGTGAAAGGGCTGTGTGTTTGGGTGTCTAGGGTTCTAGGTAGGAATTGGCTTGAACATTCTTTCCTTGGGAGCTTACATACATGGGTTTCTTTGCTACCACAACAGAAAGAACACCTCTTTCGTAATGAATTGCATTCGATTAAAGAGAGCCCAGCTCAGAGGTTTTTTTTTCTTTTTAAATGCAGCAGCATGGAAAATTAAATCTCTATAGGATTTTTTTAAGCAATTATTTTAAGTACTGTGAATAAACAAGGAGTGCCTGACAAACACCTGTTATTTTTCCCATCATGAGCTTGGCTGCTACTGAATGCCCAGAAATGCTGCTTTTTACAGGATCAAGTGTGTTTTGCTGACAGAAAGAATAGGGTTTGTTTTCAGTGTGGAATAATATGCCAGTTTTCACAAAAAGTGTAGTGTCGCTCTCCAGAAGGGTCTGTTGAGTCGAATGGGGAGGCACGTGTCTTCCTCCTCTGCCTGCCATTCTGCTCCTGGTCATGAAAGGGGAAGCAGAAGTTGGACTAACTTGCATCTTTTCTAGCATGCACATCTTGATGCTCAGCTGGAGAAGGGAGCTCAGTCTTCTGCTGAGACTGCCGGCAAGGGGCCGCATCACGGAAATGTAGGAAGGGACCTCGAGAAGTCAAGTCCAGCCCCCTGTGATGAGGTTGGCCGAGTAAATCTAGTCCATCCTGGACAGGTCTATCTAATCTGTTCTTAAAAACCTTCAGTGATGGGAAAGCCTGAATGATGGTAGCTCTGGTGACACAAGTGTCGACAAGGAACATATTGCTAAGCTGGAGCTCAGTAAATCAGGCCAATACTCAGGTCTGGTTTTAAATCCCCCTTCCTCTGAAGTTCAAGGGGGTTGGGTGTTTGATCGTAGTGCCTCTCTGTTAGGACCTGGAAAGAGGAGATCAACTCATTTCCCTGCCCATATTTCTAGAAGAGGGTGCTGCACTGAGAAGCAAACCTTGAAAGAAGAAGTCTCTGCAGAAGGCCACGGAGGGATTGGGGTGGGGTCCTGTTGCTGCCGGAGGTTAATTGCTTTTACCCTTTTCCCCCATCTTCTGCCCTGAACGCCAAGTGTCAGAAGCATTCCTCAGAACAGGGCTGTGCAGATGGCTGCTGCCAAGTGCTGGAGTCTCAGGAAAAGGGCCCCCCAGAGCAGTTTGCTGACCTGATTGGGATGACGCTTCCTCCTTCTGCAGCTTTATCAGAAGGTTGTCACTTCCTTTAGCCCATCTGCCCTCGGGGGGGAGGAGCACCATGGCACAGCTGAGTTGGAGCTCCACGAAGAGGCTACAGATGCCTTTCTACCCTTAGGGAAGGGACCGGGGAGGTCAGAAGGGAGAGGGTGGGACATCATGGCTGATGGGCACTGACAAGAGTGTGTTTGACATATTCACATCTGACCTGCAACAGCAAATGAAGTGACCTGACAGACCCATTCCTCAGCTATGTTCTTAATCCTCAGCCGCCTTCCCTCAGGTAGCAACCTACCACCCGCCTTAGTCTCAGATGCATGTCTTAGGATGGGAAGGCTCTCTAATGAGCCAAGACAAGCAGCACATTAGCCTGCAGCAGCGACATTTTTAGCAGGAATACTTGAAAGGCTCATTTGAAGTCAGTCAGCTCCCTGTCTCCTGGGCCTGGCTGGCTTTTGTATTTTCTCTTCAAGTTTCTTGTAAACGACGAGGGTCTTTAAAGTACTGCTATAGCCCAGGCACTGACTGTAAAATGGACATTCTGGGACCTCCCAGTGGCTTCTCTGTTGTTCTCAATCTGCTCACAAGTCCCTATTACTTTGTTTTTTTTCTTTCTCGTCTATCTACATTGTTCGGCCTTGGACACAGTCCCCAGCCATAAAGCTTCATTCACTAGGATTTAGACAGGAGTGGCATTCGTGATGCACCAGGTGGAGCAGAGTCCAGCTTGCTCTCCTGTAGCTGTATTGTTCTGCAGAGCAATGTCAGTAAAGTGAGGCTGACAATGAAATGAGGAGAGTTGGTAGACAAATGGGAGTGAATAAATAGTGAGTAAAAGGATGCCATTTTTTACCCTTGCTGCCCTGTGTGTGGGGGAGGAGGATACAGCTCTTCACAACGCCTTAGGCTGAGCAATGTTGTGAACAGGGACATCAGTGACCTTCTTAATCTAGTGGACAACAGGATGTTTTTGTGGTTAAGGTGTGAGACGGGTGGCAGTAACCAGGGTTCTATTCTAGGTTTGCCATTGACTCATTAGTGTAAACAAGTCCCTTAGGGCAAAATTTTCACTGCTGAGACCTTCTGAAAATCAGGCCATTGAGGCCCTTAGGTAGTGGGAGAGGTGCCTTGGGGAAACAGGCAGCCAGGCTGGAAAATGTTGGCTCCAATTTCTGTGCCATAGTTTCCTCACTTGCAAAATGGGGAGAAAGTACAACCTCAGAGTTCCGAGCACCTCGGGAATGGAGGTTGTTCGGAACTCTGAAATGTTTGTCACTCGGAACAAAATGTCATGGTTGTTCTTTCAAAAGTTTAAAACTGATCGTTGACAATAAAGCTTTGAAACTCGACTATGTAGGATAAAAATGCTGCTTTTTCTTTATTTTTTAGTAATTTACCTTTAACAAAATACTGTATTGTGTTTGCTTAATTATTTATTTTTTTGTGTCTCTCTGTTGCTGCCTGATTGTGGCCTTCCGGTTCCAAATGAGGTGTGTGGTCAATTTGTAACTCTGAAGGTCTACTGTAATTCTCTGCTCCCTTGAGCAGCACTGTGAAGTGTAACTCATTCAGCATGTCCAAGCTCGTGGAAGGGGTGGGTAAAATGCCTAGTCTTCTTTGGTGATAGCAATCAAACACGGCCTGGCTACATTCTCTACTGGTGCGAAACTGTCTTCGGGTCATGAGCCGCTCTTGCTGTGGGGGAGGTGAGGATACGAGCACGGTAACAGTGTTGTTGCTTCCTAGTGGAGACTTAAAGGATATGTCTACACTGCATGTGGGAGCCAACCTCCTAGCCTGGGCACACAGACTCATGCTGGTTGGAACTCACAGTCGTGTGCTAAACATACCTGTGTGGATGGTGCTTTGCCGCTGTGACTCCAGCTTCTCGGTGCTGGCTGAGCTGGAAGGCCTATGCAGCTATTTTTAGGGTGCTAGAACAAGTCTTGCAAGCATGAGTCCATGGACGTAGGCTAGGAGGCCTGCTCCCAGAGGCGGTGTATGCATACCCACAAACAGCGTCGCTAATTATTTTCACCAAGTGACTGCTACCCTGGCATGGGAGTTGGTGTGGTGGGTGTTCTCACTGCCAGGATGGGGATTATTTCTAGGGGAAGGGGCTAAAGTCATGCTGACACCACAGGGCAAATTCTGAAAACTCATCCTCTTTGTAAGTGATTCCGTTCATGTGTTTTTCTTCTTTGGTACATATTTGAGGGCATAAGATCTGCTATTTAGGGCTTTTCTGCGCAGGGAAGAAGACTGGACAAGCCATTTCAGAACCGCTGTCTCTCTTAATCCAGAATAATAATGCCTTTGCCACTATTTAGCTTAATCCACTAATAGAACAGGTATTCCAGGCAATTTCTCCATGTAGATAATCCCTTGGTTCATCTTTTCCTGCTCCTTGTTCCCCATGAGCAGTCTGAATGCTCTGATTGTGACGTTGTAGTACATTACTGTGGAGGAGTTTAACATTGTATTTCTCCATTTCCGTAGTGGCCTGCCACGAGGGAAATCAATTCCCACAGCTCAGCCAGCACCTAGAAGTCTCCACACACAAACCAAAGCTTCCTGATATTTCTCAACCAGTGTCATTTATATTAACAGTTCCTAGAAGAGGGAAAAAAAACCAAGTGCATGCAGATAGTTGTGCACCTGACATAAAGAAACATCCACTTTATGGTCTAACAGTTCTTTTAATCTGAAAATTTTAAATTCCCCAGGCTGGCAGAATAAAAAGTAGTTCAGCTTCTTGCAGTTAAAGTAGCTTCCTCAGTGGGCCATGCCCTTAGTTGTTTAAATCAGTGGTTCTCAAACTTTGTTACCGGTGACTCCTTTCACACAGCAAGCCTCTAAGTGCAAAGCCCCATACACATTAAAAATACTTTTTTATATATTTAACACCATTATAAATGCTGGAAGCAAAGCAGGGTTTGGGGTGGAGGCTGACAGCTTGCGACCTCCCAATGTAATAACCTCATGACCCTCTGAGGGGTCCTGACCCCTAGTTTGAGAACCCCTGGTTTAAATCGTAACACGATATGAACAATAAGTGTTTCTATATGAAAAGCAGCCATATGTCATCTCTTTTGTTCCATGGAAAACTAAATGGTACAGGAAATCTTGCAAGAAGTCTAGCTCTGAGATTTGCATGTTGGTACAGTGTGTTCAAGTCAATGTGGTTCTACGACAGGTTTGGGCACTCATGAAATTCTGGATGCTGAATCCTCTGAGTTTCAACCCTCAGATTAATGACAAATTAACTTCCATGCCCACTTCTGTACCCAGTTATTTCATGTGAGGCAGTTTCGCTGCCCACACAGTGGTTAGATAACAAGTCGCCCTCTGTTTTGCAATCCCCTTCCCTACTCAGGAGTCTTCTGCAATCTGCGTTGTCTCCAGCAAAGGATGAGCTAAAAGACGAGTGAGTTACTTCATTATATCCTCTGGCTGTGCAATGAGTCAACCCCGTGATTTTGAAATGTGAAACAATAAATTAGGAAGGCACTAGTGAAATTGGGCTGACAACCTGATAGTAAAATTACTGGGCACCCTGTCAACTTCAGCTGAGTCATCAAAAGAAGACACCTTCTGCCAGGCTGATAGGAACCAAAGGCTGCCTTTAGTTTCTATTAGAGTCAACATCTGTGCCTTTTGGTTCACTAAAACGTAAACATTGGTTATATTTTATAGCACCACTTTCTGCTCTAAAGAGAAGAGGGGGTGGTATCTAGCGGTTAGAGGAAAGAAACTGGGAGTCTCAGCTTTCCCATTAACTGTGTGACTATAGGTAAGACTCTCTGCTTCAGTTTACCCAACTGCAGACTGTTTAATAGGAATGGGGATTTAAGGAGACTTAAAGTAGTGTCACGTTTCAGAGTAGCAGCCGTGTTAGTCTGTATCTGCAAGAAGAACAGGAGAACTTGTGGCACCTAAGAGACTAACACATTTATTTGAGTATAAGCTTTCGTGGGCAACACCCATTTTTTCATGTTCTCTGTTTGTATTGTGACAGACCCAGACCTGTGGGGTACAGGAGTCTGGTAGAGGGCAAATATACTGGTCACTGGATAAGTAGTTTTCTATTCCCTGAGTGACCAGAGCAGGGGCTGCACTAGAGTAATCAGGAACCTGCTAGAACCAATTAAGGCAGACAGGCTGATTAGAACACTGCAGCC
>NC_133776.1:4860424-4889140 GCF_003597395.2 Chelonoidis abingdonii | reverse complement strand
CACTGAGGTGAGCAAATCCGCCAATAAGCGCAGGACCCGCCAAGGTAGGGGAGGAACTTTGTCACAGTATATATATCTTCCTACTGTATTTTCCACTGCAGGCATCTGATGAAGTGGATTTTAGCCCATGAAAGCTTATGCTCAAATAAATGTGTTAGTCTCTAAGGTGCCGCAAGTACTCATGTTCTTCTTAAAGTAGTGAGATTCCTAAAGGAAATATGCTATGATAAATGTCTTCAAATAATCACTTATTACAATGCATAGTCATTTCCCATAAGTGCCAGCTGCTTTCCTTCATTTGCTCTGAGGGACAAATCTATGAGATGATGAGTGACCCAAACTTTGCCATAACATGGCCACACTATAGCATCCTGCCCACATGTCGGTTTAGGAATCCACGAACCAGTCTTGCAGGGGAAGCAGTAGATACATGCAAGTCGAGCCTGTCTCCCCCATAGCTGGACTTGACAGGAGTTCTAACTTCACCGCATGCAGGGGCGGCTCTAGGCATTTTGCCACTCCAAGCATGGCAAGCAGGCTGCTTTCGGACTAGCGGACCATCCACAGGCATGCCACCAGAGGCAGCCTGCCTGCCGCCTTCGCAGCAACCGGCAGAGCGCCCCCAGTGGCTTGCCGCCCCAAGCACGCGCTTGGCGTGCTGGTGCCTGGAGCCGCTCCTGACCGCATGGCAAGACTAGGTTCAAAGAAGGCAGATGCCATTTTGTGAGAGGAAGCCAATCTTTTCAATGCTTTTGCCCACAAAAAGGGACTCATTTGTCACCAGTTTTCCTTCTTTGGGCATTTATATTTATTGGCATTCATCACCAGGAAAACTAACCGCATCTCTGTTCTGGGCAAAGAGCTCTGTCCCTTTGTCTGAGAGAGGATGGAATGTGCATGCTGTGTCTTAGCAGGAAGGTTTAGAATCACTTCTAATGCCACAAGGACATAGTATCTGGTATTCTGTTCCCTACTGGTAGGGCAGCAGCTATGTAACTGAGAAGTATGGGTGGGGCTTTGGCATGTCCTAAAGTTCTGGACAAGAACAAAACCAAAACCCTCTCTTTTTAGAGTAAAATCCAAACCCTGAAATCAAATCACATACAGAACTCTACACCAGTGGCTGGGGCAGGAAATGCTCCTGGTTTATTTGTAATCTGCTCCAATCAAAAATGGTCATGTTTTAAAAGTCAGAGCTTTAGAGCATGGATTCTCTCTCCATATTTCTAATGCACCCATCATTGTGGTATCTGAGCATCGGCCAATTCAGTGTCAGGCTGAGCTGCTGTGTTATCTGTACCTTTGTGCAGGGAAAGGGACAGGTTATCTCTTGGCAAAAGCCCTCGGAGCAGGAAGTCTTTGCTTTTTGATGCTTTACTGATAGGAAAAAACCTCAGACGCTTTGGTTCATATCACGACTGGGAGGCATTTTGTTTCATGCTGTAAATCCTTTGACTGGGCTTGCTTAGACTGTAGAGGGTGACAAGACCACAAACCAGGTGACATGGCTAGAAAGATGCAAACACTAACAAGTAAGATTTTTTTTTCTTTATGTACATCCAAGGCAGTAAGCCTGCCCAACAGTCAGTGGGGCACTGGACAGCAGAGGTGCAAGAGGAGCACTCAAGGAAGACAAGGCCACTGCAGAGAAGCTAAATGAAATCTTTGCATCAGACTTCATGGCAGAAGATGGGGGGAGATCCTTACATCAGAGAGATTCTTTTTGGGGGACCAGTCTGAAGTACTGTCACACATCGATGCCTCAGTAGAAGAGGTTTTGGAACAAATTGATAAATTAAACACTAATAAGTCACCAGGGCAAGATGGTGTTCACCAAGAGTTCTGAAGGAACTCAAATATTAAATTCGAGAACTCCTTACTGTAATATGTAACATCACTGAAACCAGCCTGTACCCCGAGACTAGAAAATAGCTAATCTCATGCCAATTTTTAAAAGGGCTCCAGAGAAGAGCCTGGCAATTATAAGCAGGTGAGCCTGGCTTCAGTACTGGGCAAATTGGTAGAAACTATAGTAAAGAACAGAATTACCACCCACTTTAGATTAACATGATACGTTAGGGAAGAATCAGCATGGCTTTTGTAAAGGGAAATCACGCCTCACCAATCTATTAGAATTATCTTATGGTATCAACGAGCATGTGGAAAAGGATGATCCAGTTCATTTATAGTGTGCTTGGACTTTCAAAAAGCCTTCGAGACGGTCCCTCACCAAAGGCTGCCTTGGAATAAGAGGGAAGATCCTCCCATGGATCAGTAACTGGTTGAAAGATAAGAAACAAAGGGTAGAAATAAATGGGCAGATTTCAGAATGAAGAGAGGTTCCCTCAAGGACCTGTGCTGTTCACCATATTCATTATCAATCAGGAAAAGGGCAGGAATAGTGAAGTGGCAAAGTTTGAAGATGATGCAAAATTACTCAGGATAGTTAAGACCAAAGCTGACTGCAAAGAGTTACAAAGGGATCTCACTAAACTGTGCAGCAACAAAACGACCGATGAAACTCATTGTTAAGTGCAAATAACACATGTTGGAAAAAATAATCCCATCTATGGATTCATAATAATGGGTTCTAACTTAGCTGTAACCGCTCAAGAAAGAGATTGTGGTGTCATCGTGGATAAGGCTATGTTTTAGTCATGGGTATTTTTAGTAAAAGTCACGGACAGGTCACGGGCAGTAAACAAAAATTCATGGCCTGTGACCTGTCCATGACTTTTACTACATACCCAACTAAAACTTAGGGGGGAGGTTTGCCTGGGGGGGCATGGTGGGTATGGGGGGGGTGCTGCCCAGGGGGAAATCATGGATGCTCGGGGAAGGGTTGAGACCCGGGGGGTGCCACGGGTGCTGGGAGAGGGGCAGTTTGACAGGCCTGGCACAGGTTCCCTACCTGGCTCCTGGGAAGCGGCGAGCTCCAGCTCCTAGCTTCACTTGCTGCCTCTACCCTGCTCCAAGTCCCAGTTCTGTAGCTCCCTTGGCTGGGAACCACGGCAAATGGGAGCTGCAGGGGTGGTGCCTGTGGGTGGAGTCGGCACGTTGAGCTAGAAGCTGAGGGAGGGCTGTTCCTGTCACCCTTCTGGGGAGCCCCTCCAGTAAGCACCACCCCACACTCCATCCCTGAGCCCCCCTATACCCAAACTCCTGCTGCTGGAGGGTGGGGGGGCCCGAGACTGACCCAGCAGCAGCCACCCAGGGGTTGCCCGAACTGCTCAGCCAGCTTCCAGGCCAGCCGCATGGGCCGCTGCAGAAATCACGGAGGTCATGGAAAGTCATGAAATCTGTGACAAACACAGAGCCTTAGTCATGGATAATTATCTGAAAACTTCAGCTTGGGGAACAGCGACAGTCAAAAGGCTTAACTGAATTTCAGGAACCATGAGGAAAAGGTACGTAATAAGATAGAAAATATCATACCACTACATAAATCCACAGTGCACCCACATCTTGAATAATGCATCCATTTCTGGCCACCCCATTTCCAAAAGGATATAGTGGAGCTGGAAGACATTCAGAGAAGGGTAACAAAGATGAACAAGAATATGGAACCGCTTCTATACAAGTAGAGACTAAAACAATTAGGAACTGTTCAGCTTAGAAAAGAGATGGCTAAGGGGGGGATTAGGATAGAGGTCTATAAAATCATGACTGGTATGTGGAGAAAGTGACTAGAGAAGTGTTATTTACCCTGTCCAACAATACAGAAACCAGGGGTCACCCAATGAAATGAATAGGCAGCACATTTAACATAAACACTTCCACACAATGCACAATTAACCTGTGGAACTCATCATCTTGGGACATTGTGATGCCAAGAGTATAAATGGGTTCAAAAAAGAGCTTAATAAGTTCAGAGGATAGGTCCATCAATGAGGATAGTTGCCAAAATGGTCAGAGATGTAAACCCATGCTCGGAGCAACCCTAGACCTCTTACTGCCAGAATCAGGGAGGGAAAGATGGGTGAATCTCTCCAAAATTACCCTGTGTACACTGCCCCTGAAGCTCTGGTACTGGTCACCTTTGGAGCCAGGATATTGGGCTAGATGGCCCATTGTTCTGACCCAGTATGGCCATTCTGATGTTCTTGAAAGATGAATAGCTGTTATAGTAGACACACCTACAGAGAAAAAAGAACAGGAGTACTTGTGGCACCTTAGAGACTAACAAATTTATTTGAGCATAAGCTTTCGTGGGCTAGAACCCACTTCATCGGATGTATGTAGTGGAACATACAGTGGGAAGATGTATATACACACATGAAAAAAATGGATGTTGCCATACACACTATAATGAGAGTGATCAGTTAAGGTGAGCTATTATCAGCAGGAGAAAAAAAAACTTTTGTAGTGATAATCAGGATGATCCATTTCCAACAGTCGACAAGAAGGTGTGAGTAACAGTAGGGATGAAAATTAGCATGGGGATATAGGTTTTACTTTGTGTAATGACCCATTCAGTCCCAGTCTTTATTCAAGCCTAATTTAATGGTGTCCAGTTTGTAAATTAATTCCAATTCTGCAGTTCTCGTTGGAGTCTGTTTTTGAAGGTTTTCTGTTGGAGTATTTCAACTCTCAGGTCTGTAATCGAGTGACCAGGGAGATTGAAGTGTTCTCCGACTGGTTTTTGAAAATTATAATTCTTGACATCTGATTTGTGTCCATTTTTTCTTTTACGTAGAGACTGTCCATTTTGGCTAATGTACATGGCAGAGGGGCATTGCTGGCACGTGATGGCAAATGTCACATTGGTAGATGTGCAGGAGAACAAGCCTCTGATAGAGTGGCTGATATGATTAGGTCCTATGATGGTGTCCCCTGAATAGATGTGTGGACAGAGTTGGCAATGGGCTTTGTTGCAAGGATAGGTTCCTGGGTTAGTGTTTTTGTTGTGTGGTGTGCGGTTGCTGGTGAGCATTTGCTTCAGGTTGGGGAATTGTCTGTAAGTGAGGACTGACCTGTCTCTCAAGATCTGTGAGAGTGAGGGATCATCTTTCAAGACAGGTTGTAGATCTCCAGCACATTATCAAAGAGGTTTTAGTTAGGGGCTGAAGGTGACAGCTAGTGGCGTTGTTACTTTCTTTTTGCATCCGACAAAGTGGGTTTTCACCCACGAAAAGCTCATGCTCCAAAATGTCTGTTAGTTTATAAGGTGCCACAAGACTCTCTGCTGCTTTCTTTGTTGGGCCTGTCCTGTAGTAGGTGACTTCTCGGTACCCTTCTGGCTCTGTCAATCTGTTTCTTCACTTCAGCAGGTGGGTATTGTAATTGTAAGAATGCTTGATAGAGACCTTGTAGATGTTTGTCTCTGTCTGAGGGATTGGAGCAAAAACCTAACACTTTCAGAGGTGTCATTTGGTCCAGAAGGATAGACTCCAATTTCCTTATGTCCTGATGCTTCCCTGTCTGTTCACCACTCTGATAGGCGTTGCTTGTCGCTCTTGTGCTCCCATCTTGAGTTTAGACTTTGCCAGAGGCTGGCTGTGAAAGTGATGGATACTGAAGACCGAGACAGTCAGGGACAGGTAATAGCTGTATTGAACATGGCCACTTTGATATGGGATGGGACATGTAACTTATTCTAACTTTTAGATATTGGAAAGGTGACCTAATAGACACCCCCTTCAGCCCATTTCTAAGGCACTCGTCTTGATGCTTACTTCCATGTTATTTATTCAGTGCAACACATCGGTGATTAAAACAAAATTGTTCTGCAAAGGTGCATGTTGTAGCTAAGAAACACTGAAGGTTTTCTTCTCTCTGTGCATCAGTTTGTCCATTGGATGGTGAACAAAAATATAAATGCAAATATAGCAGACAGTAGGTTCAGAAGCAAACCTCAATGTTGAAGTGCAAATGTGACTGCAAGTTCTGGGGCTGCAGCAGCATGAATGCAGTTAGTCTTCCCAGTGCAATCCCACCATACTCCTGCTTAAGCTTCACAGGCAGTGCAGGCCACTGGGTCTCTCACCTAGCAATCCACCCATGTACTGGTTTCGTGCGGGCCTGGGGACAGCCAAAGCAGTACTCAGCTGGACAAGTATTCATCCTGTCCTCAGACCCTGTGACGGTCAGGTTCGAGAGCATCCAAGGTGATGCTGCATCTGGCCCTCTATCTGGTGCCTCCAAGGGAGCAAGAAAGGGCACGCAGACCGTGCAAAATAAAACTTTCTGACCATGCAAATGATCTCTTTATTTAATCCCATTGGAAAAATGCCAAGGACAATGCAGTCTCCTTAGTCAGCAGCCACTGCATGCATGCAGATGCTGGGAATGCATCTCTCACTCACACCCTAGCGTGTTTGTGAACTTTAGAGGTGCTCAGTTACTCTAGTAATGAGGGTTGTGATTGAGAGGGCCACTGTGTTCCAGGCATCTCATGTACTCCTGAGGTTTGAAAGAGAAAGGGACACCAGTTAAGATAGACAAGAAGGCTCACTTCCTACCACCACGTATATCGCAGATTACCACCCACCTCACTGCCATAAAACAAGTACACCCTGTTTCCTCCAGCCCTAACCCTCTGCATTAGTTGTGGGAGAGGGATGGAGAATTTGCTGTGCCACATGGAAAGGTCTGGAGAGATGTTCTTACCCTGGGTTCGGGTGATGACTCCTCTCTCTGGATCCTAGAGGGATCCAAGAGAGAAGGAAACTGCTAAAAAACACAGCTTGAAACAAGAGCAGAAGAAGCTACACAGCAGTGATTGAATAAGTGACAATAAAACCATGCTCCTTAATCTCAAACAGTGGCACTCGACAGTTCTTTCTTCTCTCCTTCAAAGTCAACCTGGAAGTGAATCAGAGGAAGGCTGATGTTCTCTGCCATGGTGTGTGTTAGAGCATAACAGGGTATAGCCCTTCCCACACACAGGCTCTTGGGAAGGACAGAGCCATTTGAAGGAAGCAATGGAGCAAACCAAAAACGGTAACAGGTGCAAACACATGTTCTATTGCGTACCCTCTCTGGGGAGCTGAACTACAAATATTGGGGCAGGTGTGCTAGACCCCAGGCCACACAATGGCTGCAGAGAGTTCCGTGTGGACGCAGAGTGGTGAGTCCATCCTCCCAGCACGGCCTGCCTGGACATGCCGCAGTGTTGCAACATGCACTGGTTTTGTTGCACTAGTGCAATTATTCTAGTGTAAACAAGCATTGGGAGTAAAAGGAGTTTCCATGGTGATTGTCTTTCACCTCCTTATAGAGACTGCGTTCAAGGGCATTTTGTGGGGGGTCTTTTCAGTGTGAGGTAGACCTCCATCCACTCAGAATTGGGCTGAGCCCACTAACTTGCTTCACTAAGTGAACATTCGAACTGGACAACCAAAGATAAAAGTTCTGTGATCCCATTGACAACCCCCTGAGCCATTCAAAGCCCTGCTAATTACTGTTCCTAACCTTCTCTAGTGCCCTAGGGATGCTTAGTAGCTGTTCAGAACAGCACCACCTGCAAATTCTACCTGGGTGGTGCACAGACAGCATGGTGATGAGCTGCCAGGCTCAAGAATGAGTTACAAGATGCTGATCTTGTCACTGATCTCTCCAAAATAAGCTTCTCCCAAGAGAGAGAAGAATGGAGAGATGGAGACTGCAGATGCTTTGTCCAATTGCGCAAGTGTGTAATGTGATATTGCTGGTTGGCATTTGGAGAACAGTAATACAGGGAAGATCGGGGGAGGATGTTGCAACCTACTTCTTGCTGGTGGTGGAAGAAGTTGCGAAAAAGCCCTAGGAGAAAATAATAAACCAAGGGTGTAGCTGGAGAGAGTGCTGAATTCAGGAGACTTTTCATAACATATAGCCAATACTCACTAAGACCAGGTGCTTCCGTGCTGTCTTTCCCATGTGAGTGTGACTCAAGTGCCAAATTTAAAAGGGATATATAAGTGTCTGCTAATTATGTAGTTATGCAAAACAGGGTGATATATAAGGAGCAACCAGTTCATTCTTCTGGTTGTATTCTGATCAGCTGATGCATTCAGGAAGGGATTTCCTCCTGGTCTCTCTTGTATAGAATTGCACAGCCAGAAGCAATGTGATGGCTTTTGGTCTCCCTTTGAAGAACCAGGCATCTGTAGCGGTCAAGGCAGGAGACAGGACTAGATGGTCCAACAGTCATATCTCAGTCTGGCTGGCTTTCTCCGGCGTAAAACTGTTCTTTATAGGAGGCAGGCTGTCAATGGACCAGTGTATGAATATTTTTAGGTTCTTTCTCCTTGTTGTTTTGCCTAAAATAGAAAACAGCTTTGCTTTTTTATTCAATGCCAAACATGGGCATACCATGGGAACACCAGAAGCTCCAGCAGCACAGTGAGAGAGGCTGAATCAGCATTGCTCTTGTGTTGAAAAGAAAATATATTTACTACTCCTTTGGGTGTTTTATATGCTGAATTAAGAGCATCAGTTCCCCTGCCTCCAGAACTATCTCCTCTTAATTGGCTCTGCTGGCTGTTCAGCCTGTCCCCAATATCTTGATCTTTGACCAATGTAGCTGCTTCTCTGTGCTGTCTGAATTTTCTAAGCTTGTTTTATTTTTGACAGGGAAATCCTGCTCACAGGATGTTCTTGGGTTCTAAGACCACTTCTCAGACTCATGAAACCTCACAGCACATTTTGTGTAGTATTTTGCCTGGTCTTCCCTCCCCACCCCACCCCCCAAAAAAATCAGCATTGTGTTGATTCAGCACTGTGTGACAGTGTTGCATCATGAAACACTGATGAGACATGAAGATGTGGTGACACCATGAGAACGGCGTAGAGAGGAATAAACCAACTTAGAAGTACTAACTCCAAGAGTAGCATCTCCATGGCTTCATAGAATTTCTAGACCACCCACTGTCTCATTTTTGATTCAACTTTTTGAGGTCGCCTAGCATCCAGTTGTCTTTTTATAAACTGAATTGGCTTCCCATCTTTGAGTTAGAGATAACTGGAATTGCCATGTCACTTTCCTTGCCTAGTAAAATTTCTGTTCTTTAGAAAGAAGACAGGTAGAAATGCAAACTATTATTTCTTGTCATACTAAAAAGATGCTAGATGGCTTTCCTACAGAAGTGAGGCAGAGTCTCTTTTGCAAGGCTCTTTAGGAAGACAGGGGTTACAATATGCAGAGTGGCCAAGGTGCTGCCTGGCTGAGTCTTGGTCGAGCCATTATAAATCAGCCAGCTTCCTTGCAGATAGCACAGTCTTCCAGGCAGTCTTCAGGAAGGATTTAAATGTGGAGAGGGTAGGAATTGTATGGATGAGCTCAGGATGGGTTTACCATGCATAGGGGGGCAGCACAGGGGAAAGCATAGAGACGTTTGTGAAAATGGGCATGTATAAAAATGCTGCAACTCTGTGAAGGAAGAGGCAAAATTTGGCCACTTGTGGATGTTATGGATAACTATGCCAGAAAGGAGACTTCCTGTGTTCACTGACATTAGCCATCCACATACGATACCCCATTTCTGACCCCTGCTCCTGCTGTCTGCACAGTTTTACAGCCAAACGTGGCTGCCAAGTGCTCAGAACTGAGTTTCCCTGCAATATTTTGACATATCGTTTTCATTTTAACAGCTTCACTACACAAACCACGTGCAGTTCTATGGGAAAAAGCCATTTTTCAAAGGCTTCTGCTCAGACAGTAAAAAAGATTAAAACCAATTAGCATTTTGACTTGCATCAGTAAAATCGTACTGGAAATACAGTAGGGACTAAGCATGCTGCTCCTGTTATATTTGCCTGACAATGCTAGGAATCTTGCATAACTTTGCTTTCTTTGCTCTTCACCATAAATTGTTTCACTTCTTGATCAAAAGTTCTAGCAGATCTCACGTGAATAACTCCAGCCTAATGGGGCGCTAGCAAATCGTTATATAATTGAGCTGTTTGTTCTTTAGTTTGTTTCTACAGCATCATAGAATTCTTTGATACTTTCCAGTCAGCGTAATGACAGAGGTACCCGCCACAAAGATTTCACACTCTAATTTAGACTTGACACAGGAAAGAAAAGGTAATAACTAGTGGGTAGTGGATGGGAATGTGAGGGTTACCCCAGTGAGAGGTCATGAACTGAGTTTGTTATGTGCACGTCATGTTAGATCTTCTACCACATGTATGGTGGTTTCTTGAACATCCTTGCAGAGCAAAGAGCGCTTTGGCTTTTAATGAAAGATTCTGCCCTGAAAAGTGACTGCATGGTTGGTGTAGTGGGTTTCTGTGACTTCTATGCTCTGTTTTCAAGTGTATAGATGTTTTTTTGTTGGGCCTGCAAATTCTGCCTCAGATCTAGGTGTCAAGCTGGCTTTATCCTCCCCATGCATCATCACTGCTTAAGTCTTGCCTACACACAAGCTCACATTGGTTTAGTTAAACTGGTTTGGTGCAAAGCTCTGCGTGGACACTCTTATTTTGGTTTCAGAGTGGCTTCCTACTGTTTAGTTTTAAATCAGTTTAAACTGAAATAAGCCTGGTTGAAACTAAAGAAAGAGGGTCCACATGAAAAGGGGTCCCCAGGAAAGAGGGAGTCTTTTTCACTGGTGTAACTAAATATGTTTGAAATTGAACCTTAAGTTAAACAAATGAAGCTGTGTGTGATGGGGTTCCTGAGGTGCATCCTGAACTGGGGGACAGCTGAGCCCTCTGTCCTACCAACCTGGGGTATCCCTCTCTTACTGTGATAAGCTCCAAACCTCTGGCAGACATCTACAGGCAGGGATGCATACAACTGAGTTACATGAATGCTTCTCCCAGCCACTCATGAACCAACAACAGACAGGTGACAGCCAATTCCCCGCAGCTCCCCAGCCTTGCTCCCTGGGGCTGAACCATCCTGCCCTGGTCAGAAGCCTGAGCAGTGTATGTTCATTAAGTTCATCACTTCTACAAAGGAAAGTGATTGTACACCAGCTTATGTAACCTGAGCAGATTTCCCAAGCACTTCAGTCAAAACGCACTGTTTTAGGTAAAATATAAAACAGATTTATTAACTACAGAAAGATTAATTTTAAATGATTATAAGTAGTGAGTGTAGAGATCAAAGTTGGTTACCTGAGAAATAAAATCAATTCAAAGTGTAAGGTCTATAAACTAGACAGGATTTGAATCAAGCGGTGTCTCACCCCGACAGTACAAGCAGGTCACAGATCTTTCATACCCTTCCCCCTCTCCAGCACCCTAACCCCCTGCCTCAACCCAGAGCCCACACCCCGCACCCAAACTCCCTCCCAGAGCTCCTCCTGTACTCCAACCCCTCCCCCATGCCAGAACCTGGACCCAGGGCAGGTGCAACCATTTAGGCGACCTAGGCGATCGCCTACGGTGCTGGCATTTTGGGGGCACCATTTTCTTTGGCAGCGACCATGGCAGCCAGTTCTTTGGCCACCCTGGTCGCCGCCAGCATTTAGGTGGAGGTAGCTGGGGCAGGGAAGTGTGGGGAGGGCCATATGGGGGGCGCCTCAGGGCGGAGGGGGGGGAGTTGCCGCGGGGAGGGCGCCTCAGGGCAGGAATGCAGGGGGGTGCAAGGTGGAAGTTTTGCCTAGGGCACAAAACATCCTTGCACCAGCCCTGCCTGGACCCCAAATCCCCTCCTGCACCCAACCCCCCCTCCCAGAATCTTGGGCAGGTGGGGGGGGCGGGGACACGGGACTTGGACCATTCTGGACACCACCAAAAATTATATAAACCTGTCGCCTCTGAACAAGAGCTATTCCAAGCCTATGCCTTTGATGGGGTTATACAGGAATAGTAAGAACACGGGCCTGGCTTTTATTAGAGAAGTAGCACCGTGCTTTGACTGAGCTACGTACGTCAGTGCTAATCTCTAAATTAGAAGCTCTCTAACTAGTTTGTCTCATTTAATTCAGTTTAGTGTAATTTAGTAATTAAATAATTTGACTTTTAATATTGGTTCCATTACTAGCTTACTGAGTAACTGTGGGCAAATCACCCAAGCTAGTGATGCTTCTCTTACTCATCTGTAAAATAAAGGTAACAGTATTTTCCTATGTCTCAGGCCTGTTGAGGTCTAACTAATATTTGTAAAGTGACAAGTATGAAGGTTATTCCAAAGGAAGATGTAAGACAAGAACTTGAGTCCTCATGGCCCCAGCCCTGTGTTAAGTCATCGTGGCCGTGTGGACTCTGTTGATGGCAGATCTCTGCTTATGATAAGGTTTATAGGAGGAGGCCAAGCAAGTCGAGCTGGTTGAAAAATTTCAGATGGACCAGTGCTCCATTGGCAAATGCTGATCCAACAAACCTGAAAGCTGTTACAGGATTGTATTGGTGGTGATGACGTCTCTGATGGAAACATTACCCAATTGCTTAGTTTTCACGTTATCCTTTCAATTGCACTGCTGTCATGCTTTGTTGCTTCTGTAGGCAGAGCAAACCGCATACACCAGGGGATCCTGGCATCCCTCTGTTCCCCACCATGAGGTCCCGTGTGCTAGCTTCCCATTCCCCTCTATTTGAGAGACTTGCTGGAACTCCCGTTCCTCCCTCATGCCAGGGGTTATGTGTGCCCCCAGTCCCCCATGCCAGGAGCTCTGTTGTACCCCCATTTCCCCCAGCCCCCGCCCCACTGTCCCAAATCCCCATGCCAGGGGCTCTGTGGTACGCCTCACCATCCCCAACCCCCCATGCCAGGAGCTCTGTAGACCCTCCACTGCCCCCAGTCCCCCATGCCAGAAGCTCTGTGGTACCCCACCACTGCCCCCAACCCCCCATGTCAGGAACTCTGTGGTATCCCCCAACCCCCCATGCCAGGGGCTCTGTGGTGGCCCCCCCCATATTATATAACTAATAGAAACTATAGTGAAGCATTTGGATGAAGTTATTTCTAGATTTCTGAAATGACCTTTTTTGGGAAATTTCCAAGTTTCTACTTTTTGCCCCAAATGAGAAGGAAAAGAAATTTTGAAATGTCAGTTTCCCACAGGATGGAGATGCTGAGATTCTATTAGCTCTACCTGCAAGTCAAGATCTGCTCACCTACAGCACATGCATCAGTGTATCCATTATAACAATCCTCCATGCAAAGAACATGTGACGGTGTTAGGCTTTAAAAGGGATGTCCCAGCGATTCTTGACAGATAGATTCTCCCAAAGGAAACAATGTCCGAGTAACCCTGCATGCAGGGCTGTTCTCAGGAGATGCCTCGGTCTGAGTCCAAGGGAACTGAATGTTGAGACATAACATTATCAAATTAGAGGTTATATAACAAATCTTATAGCGAGGAAGCTCTTTGGTTCTATTAACAAAATCCTGCATTACTGACACAGCCAGTCTCTAAAGAAAACAAGGAATAAAGAAAAGAATGTTTTTATCCTCCCCCTAGCTCAAATCCCCTGCATTTTGAGATGTGTTATCCCATACATAACACCATCTCTGGCTGGTCTAATTACAATTATAAAGCAAGAAAACAAGGGAGTAATCTCTAAAATTACATCACAGAATGTTCAGCCTGATTGTTTTAAAACCTCAGTGGTGTTAGTTACAGCTTTTTGTGTCTGAAGAATTTTATTCCAGGGTCAGGGGGGGGTTTCTATTACCAAGAGATCATTCCCACATATCAAGCTCTGAGATTTGCTCCTCAAAGGCCCCTGTCCAATAAAGATGGTTAGGAGCCAGCTCCCCTGATCTGAACGCCCCTGAACTTTCACTCTCCTCCTTTCCACTGTTAAAACGCTGAGGTTTTTCTCATGGGATCAGTGGATGTTGGAAATGCCATGTATCACAATTGGAATATTTTTATTTAAAGTGGGGGAAAGGGAAAGAGTAAATTTAGGTCTAAAAAGCTAATCCAGCAGTCCCTAAACTTTTGAGAATTGCCCCCTCCCTTACTCCTGTTTGCGCCCCCTGCAGACCTGGGGCTGTGGCTCCAGGGGGGAAAGGTATGTGGACAGGGGTAAGGGGGTGGAGGCTGAGGTCAGGAACGGAGCCGCTGACAGCGGCTGAGGCTGGCGTGGGGCAAGGAACAGAGCCGCATCGAGGCTGGGGACAGGCCAGGTGCGGGGCTGGAAGCCAGGGATGCAGCTGGGAAAAACGATGGCCCCTCTTGGTCTTTCCAGCTATACAGGCCAAATTATGCCTGGCCCTGCATTGGATGTTCAAAAAAGAGAAGAGAAGGCAGGCAAGAGTCCCTTATCCTCCAACATACCAGCATGTAAGACGTAGGGTTCAGGTGCTGGGGAGTACAGCTGTAGCAAGTCATGTGTTTACACTGGGGATCTCCACAGCTAACAGCATGAGCTGCTATAGTTTGAGCTAAAGAGCCAGGACTCCTCAGCTGGACCTGTAACAGACTCATATCATAGATTCATAGATTCCAAGGCCAGAAGAGACCATTGTGATCATCTACTCTGACCTCCTGCAGAGCACGGGCCATAGGACTTCCTCAACTAATTCTAAAGCAGACCTTTCAGAAAAACATCCAATCTTGATTTTAAAATTTTTAGTTATGGAGAACCCACCACATCCCTTGGTAAATTGTTCCAAGGACTGTCAAACTTTTGTACCTTATTTTTAGCTTGAATTTGTCTTGCTTCAACTTCTAGCCATTGGCTCTTGTTAGACCTTTATCTGCTAAGACTGAAGAGCCCATTATCAGTTTTCTTCCCTGTGTAGGTACTTAGACTGTCATCAAGTCATCCCTTACACTTCTTTTTGTTGAACTAAATAGATGGTGCTTCTCGACTCTATCACTGTAAGGCATATTTTCATCTGAGGAATGGGCACAGAAGTGGATCTGTAACACACACAGGACAGTGGGTTACACAAGGTGTATGTGTGGGTGACCAGGGTGGCCTGGTGTGCTAGTAGGTCCCAGCAGGTATTTCTGGGTGGGGAATGGCCCCATCCCCAGTGCACACCAGCAAGCAGCTGTAAAGATAGCGCAGACCACAGCTTTCCAACAGGCGTTGCAAGAGGCATGGCATACACTGGTCTCCTCTGGGGTTCAAACAGGAGTTAGGGCTTCCACAGTCATCCTGCCTCCTTTTGTTCCTCTCCTGAGCATAGTGATCCCTCCTCCTCCAGTGAACGTATCCATCACGTCACCCCTTTGCTCTCTGACCAGGCCAGACAGATGGAATTCCTTTGAGATAAGAAATAAAGAGGTAACAGAGTATGATTCTGTTGGTTGGAAATGCCTGATGCTCTCAGCTGCAATTAATGAGTGCCTCAGCTTTTTCCTCCGTTACAAGGAGGGAAAGATGGTTTCCCTTTACTCTCGCATGTGAATTCTGTTGAAATGGATCTTCACTATGGCTTCATGACATTATCTGAAGGGGGCAAGATCCGAGAGAAGGAGAGGAATATTTCAGGGTGGTTTCAGAAGGTGGTTGAACTAGGAGTAACCAGGTAAAATTTACAAGGACATTTTCAGATGAATGTCATAAATAATCGACAGCTCTTAGATTATAGACTGGTCTCCCTCGAGAGAAGATAGAAGCCCCATCACTTGTGCCATTTAATCCTAGACTAGGCAAAGCACTGAGAATATACTGTAGCTAGATGGATAAAAATTGATTTAAATTAAATACAGGGTTTTTTTATTTACATTAAATACAGGTTTATTTTTTACAACATAAACCTCTTTATAATTTAATTTTGAAAATTGGCAACCTATATTAAGGCCTACATTTAAATAAACATTATAGAAATTAAGTAGTACATTTCCTGCCAAGTTTTAAAGAAAGTCTGACCACTGAACTGGTAGAAGTCACTGGTTAAACACCTTAAACTCAGTTGTTGAAATGCTAAATCCGCTTTTGACAGCAGTAGTCTCTTCTGCAGCTGCATAGAATATTTTTAATGTGTTTATTCAATTAGCTCACTTCAATAACTAAGGTCATTCAAAGTTGAGAAACCAATTTGCAGTTAAAAAAGCAGGAATGCTTCTTTTCTGCTTCCAAACTATAAATAAAAACTAGGTATGAAAGGATGAGATCTACCAGTTCTAAAACCTTGAATGACATGCTGACCAGAAACAATCAGTTCAATTCATTAAATACAGATACTTCCTTTTTTAATATATCAGTTTTGAATGCAAAACATGTTTTGATAAACAATTTTTTCTTATATATTGAGCACATGTAAGGTAGTTTTATTTAATTATAAAAAATGAGAATGCTGTTCTTGTGCATTTTTAGTCGAATTTGAATTTCTATCCAAACAGAGCTTGATACAAATCATAAGTAAAATATATTAATCATCTACTAAATAAGAAATGTGCCATTCACCATTTTCTAACAAAATAAAAAAATGTAAAAATTAAGAATCTACATAAATGTAAGTGGAGCTATATAATTCTTAAATGTGTATAGATAACATAGTGTATCCTCCTGCTTAACAAAGAGAGTGAGAGTGAGCAAATTTAGTGTAAAAGCTACATTTAATTGCAAATTAACATGGTTTTAAAAGTTACCAACCCACGAGAATCAGCCTTTCTTTAGGAAAATAACTGAAGTACAATTACAAAACATAGTTAAAATCAACTATTTAAATGGTTTCCTGCTTGCTTATTGAAATTGATTATTTAAATTGCTTTCATTTAAATCAATACACCCTGCACTGTAAGAAACAATCCTGCATTAACCAGAAAGGGGTGTGGAATGGACGGACAAGGTACGGTAGAACCTTGGAGTCACGATCAATTTGGGAATGGAGGTTGTTTGTAACTCTGAAATATTCATAACTCTGAACAAAATGTTGTGGTGGTTCTTTCAGAAGTTTACAGCTGAGCAGTGACTTAATACAGCATTGAAACTTCACTATACAGAAGAAGAATGTCATATAATTTATTTATAACATCCCTTTATTTTTTTAGTAGTTTACGTTTAACAGAGTACTGTATTTGCTTTTTTATTTTTATTTCTTTATTGTTGCTGCTGCTGATTGTGTCCTTCTGGTTCCAAATGAGGTGTGTGGTTGACTGGTCAGTCCATAACTTTGGTGTTTGTAACTATGCTAACGTTATTTTTCTGTCTCTGGTTGTTGATTCTATTAATATACCTGTTCCAGGTGGTGCTGGATCTTGACAACTTACAAAAAATGCCAATGGTGGGTTGGATGCAGTGTTGTAGTTTTGTCGGTCCTAGGATATTACAGAGACAAGGTGGGTGAGGTAATATCTTTTATTAGACCAACTTCTGTGGTGAACCAATACAAGATCTTACCCAACCAACCATGTCTCTCTAATGGCAGGTTGGCAAAGTTAGCTCTCCGAGATGTAGCTGAAGATGGAGGGGATGAATTGTTAAGGCTCCTGTGTGTTCCCCATTTGCTCATGCTGATGATGTCATCTCAAAGACTGGAAATTTAGCTGTTCAGCGAATGAAACAGAACACAGGTTTCAAATGGATCAGAAGGAATTGTCTAAGGGCTTGGCTAGGCTTGCAGATATAGAGCACTAGGAGTTAAACCAGCCTTCAAAGAGCGCAGCAGGGAAAACGCTGCCGAGTGTTTACACACTCAGCTGGAAGCACGCTGGCATGGCCTCATTAGAAGCTCTTGCAATGCCACAAAGAGCAGTGCATTGTGGTAGCTATCCCAGCATGCAAGTGGCTGCAACATGCTTTTCAAATGCAGGGGGTGGAGTGGTGTTTGAGAAGGAGTGGGTTGTGTGCATGTGGGAGGAGAGAGAGTGGGTTGGAGGGGCTGAGAGCATGTCAGCATGTTGTCTTGTAAGTTCAGAGTTCAGACAGTGGCAGACCTCCCCCCCCCGCCCCGGCCCCTCTATCACTCACTCACAGCTAGCAGATTCCCTTTTTCCCAGAGCAGATAAGCAGCCAGCTGTCAGAAACAGAGCTTTGAAAGGGCATTTCCGCATTCCTACAGTGAGTTCAAAACAATGACAAGTGTGGCCACTTGACTTAAAGGGATTATGGGACGTTTCCAGAGGCCAATCAGAGCACAGTAATGCAATACCTTGTTCACACTGGTGCCACAGCGCTCCAGCAGGGATGCAGTAAACATTATTCCTCTCACCGAGGTGGAGTACCAGCAGTGCTGTAGCCTCAGAGTCAGAGCACTCTACATGCCTTGCCAGTGTGGACGGGGAGTGAGCTAGGGCGCCCGGGGCAGCTTTATTGCGCTGTAACTCACAAGTGTAGCCAAGCCCTAAGAAATGAAAGAAATAACATGAAGCCCCAGCCCATTGGGACGCATACCTTACTCTTGGTTGATTCAGGAAATGTTTGTATAGCTACAATAGAACTAATGGCCACTGAGAGCTGTCTAAGGTGCAAAGATTTAATCTCTCTGAAGCAACCAGAATTGTAATATCTAGGAGGATGCTGGTAACCAATCAGTCCATGAAAATGTCAAGCAGGGCGATACTCAGCTTTTCTATTGTGCTTGTTAATCTGTGGCTCTCAGTGCTTCTTAGAGGAAAGTTTATTTTGTGATACAAGGTTTACCACATTTATTTGTTTACTCACTAATTTCCAAATGGTCTCCTATTCATTGGAAAAGGAAGGTCTTCTGGTTATGAGCACAGAACTAAATGTCAGAAAGTTGGGATTCCATTTCCAACTCCATCTCAGACTTTGTAACATCAGGTGAGTCATTTAGCTCTGTCTGTTTTTCCATCTCGGAAAATATTGAAATATTAGAATCTAATCCCCAGTCATGGATCAGGCCCTATTTTATTTGTTCAGCTGTCTAGCCTCAGAGTACTGTGTGGCTTGATTCATTGTTGGCAGAGAGCTTTGAGATCTTTGGATAGAACTTGCTATGTAATGTGACAAAGTTCCTCCTTTACCTTGGTGGGTCCTGCGCTTTATTGGCAGATTTGCTCACCTCAGTGATCTTCCCCTCTGGTGGAACCCACAGTCTGGGTCAATTCCTCCTGTGTCTGATCAGGAGCTGCAAGGTTTGGGGGGAACCCAGGCCCACCCTCTACTCCAGGTTCCAGCCCAGGGCCCTGTGGATCGCAGCTGTCTATAGTGCCTCCTATAACAGCTGTATGACAGCTACAACTCCTTGGGCTACTTCCCCATGGCCTCCTCCAAACACCTTCTTTATCCTCACCACAGGACCTTCCTCCTGATGTCAGATAATGCTTGATTGTCTGATAATTCCTCAATCCTCCAGCAGCACACCCTCTCAGTCTCAGCTCCTTGCACCTCTTGCTCCCAGCTCTTCTCCACCTGACTGGAGTGAGCTCCTTTTTAAACCCAGGTGTCCTGATTAGCCTGCCTTGATTGGCTGCAGGTGTTCTAATCAATGTAGCTATCTCCACGGCCTTCTAGAAAGATCTTAATTGGCTCCAGGTGCCTTGATTAACCTGGAGCAACTGCCATTTGGTTACCATGGTCCTAGGGATTTGTTTAGTCTGGGGCTAACATATCTGTTCCTCGGTACTTTACTGTAGCCATCTGGCCTTGCCCCATCACAGTAAGTGCAAAACATTATATATATCCATTGGAGAGGTTTGGTTGTACTAGTTATGACAAATGCGAGGGTGCTCTTTACAAATGATTTATATTGTGACAGGCTCAGTTACTAGTGTGGATGGATATTTCACCCTAGGGGTCTTGCTCGGGTGGCTCTTTCTATTAGTCACCTGATCGCTTACACTTGAGTGGTTATGGGAAAATGGCAGAGCATGTAGCATTAGTGGGTCTAGTCTGCTCCCTGTGGGGAGCACCAGAACCATTTCTGGACAGGGTGCATTGGAAGCATTTTGAACAGGGTGAGGTGGAAAATGAGAACAAGGCTGTGTCCTACAGACAGACGGGAGGACCTGGCTTGCTAGGAGAATGTAAGTTGGTTTTATTCTGTTCCTGTAGCCGAAGGAGAAAGCTGATCTAACTTAGCTTGCAGCCAGGTGTAAGAGTAGATGAGATTAAATATGCATGTAAAGTGTGCGTTTGCTGCAAAATCTTTCTCCCTAATGCTTTCTTACAACGCTATAGGAGTGGCCCTCGCCGTTCTGCCTCCCAAGATGGAAAATATTGTCAGTGCCCGCTCAGCCCCATGCAGCTAAGGGGAAAACGAAGTCACAACCGGCCAACTGGTGGAGTTTTAAATACAAAAGAAAAAAAAAAGCCAGCTAATCAGAGCAGAAATCCCCTGGAAGCTGGCACCCAGCATGACCACCCTGCTCGCACACCCCTAGAATCAGCCATCACTGCTAAATAAAAAACACATGTATTTTAGGAAAGCTGTGGGTCACTGTCACTTACCATGGGTTCTGAAAAGGAGGAAACACAGGTGCTTGAAACCCAGTGAGGCCTGCAGGTAGGCAGGGAAGTCCCAGTCTGAGAGTGAAAGAACTGCCAGATTCCACCCTCTGGCAGGTAAAGGCAAGAGGCCAAACACTTAAGAAGGGAAAAATCAGAGACCAGAAAATGGCAGAGGTGGAAATAGATGGAGGTGAGGTGCCTCAACCAGGGTACTCCGAGAAGCATCACAATAAGCTTGAATCGCAAAGCTGGGATCTGAATGTGAGCTTTCCCTGTGTTTGGAGAGAGTTTGATCTGATGGTAGGGTTCACACCCAACTCTACAGTTTCTTTGATTTTGTTTTTCTTTAGAATTGAAGTTAACAACAGTAATACTAACATACTTACAGGGCTGTCCCTACCCATACGCAAAGTACGCAGCTGCGTGTGCTCCAGCCCCTGCTCCACCTCTTCCCCATGGCCCCCGCCTCAGATCTGCCCCCGCTCCACCCCTTCCCCAAAGCCCCCACTCCGCTGAGGACCGCAGCAGGGATTGGGCACCGTGCACTCACCGGCAGTGGTAAGTGGAGTGACCTGGCCCCAGCTTGCTCCACTCCTATGGCTCCCAGCTGCGCTGCTGGTGAGTGCTGGGGGGCGGTTCCCCTCTGCCCCCCCCCCTCCCCACGGAGGCCTGGGGCCCCAAACAGGGGGGCTGGATAGGTCACCAAAATGTCTAGGGATGGCCATGCATATTTACAAGAAAAATTATAGGAGCCAGATCTTGCATGCAATTCTATACAGACCACTGGTCCACAGTAATAATGAGACTGATGTCAATTTCCCTATTTAATCTGCATATGAGGGTATGGAGGTCAATTAGTTAACTCTTGCATTCAAGAAGTCAGCATGGCTGTATTGGAATGATATGCCTTTTTATATACGTTAAAAAAAAGACAGTGTATGTGCATCCTTGACAATGGTATGTTAATGGTATGTCATGACAATGGTATGTCATGTAACCAATTTAGGCCAAAGAGTCGGCACTGCAGAATGTGATACTTTACATTTCTATCAGACTACGGGGATTGCTACTGAGTTCTTTAGGGTTCTATGTTGTGCGCATCACTGCAATAGCTGTGTGTCAATGTTTAAAAATTAAAATTGAAGGGAAGAAAATTATACTGAAGTGTCTCATGTTACCCTCAAGACATTCACTGAATCATTGAAATGTGAGATGGAAGAGTGAGATTAAGCAATCTCATCTAGTTCCCTGGTAATTCAGGTTTTCCCCTCCAGTACCTGTCCAAGTGCTGCCTTCACTCTAGATTTAACTGTTAGAAGGGATATGGGGCTTTTAGTTCAATATGGTTAGATATACTTATCATTAATGAATGTATCCTACCGAGACTCCTGAGAGGCAGGGAAGCATTATTCCCATTTTACAGATGGGAAATTGAGGCATAGAAGGTAAAACTTGCCAAGGTGCCTAAGTCCCTTAGGTACTTTGGGAAATTTTACACTGCGAGAATAAGTGACTTGCCCAAGGTCCCACAGTGGTTCTATGGAAGAGCTGGGGATTAAATCCAGATCTCCTGAGTCCCAGCCAGCGTCTTAACCACCGGAGAAACATCCTTTCTCTTCTTGCTGTTTGGTTTCCATTATCCTTTGTTTCAGTTTTAGTCTGGTAACCTAGTTACAACTTTTCTGCCACCTAAAGACCTTTGCCTCCTTGGAGTTTTGCACCCTTCAGATGTTTGTAGGTGACAGCTGAGATTCTGAAAGTCGTATACAGGCTCTGGGCCCTCTATTGGCATCTTTTAAAGTCAGAAGGCAAGTCTCCTTTCTTCATCACTTAGCCAAGAGTATGGCTTTAGCTCTCATAATCGTTCCCCACAATCATTCCCTCTGGCCTTTAGTCATGCTCTCCCCGTGAATTCCCTCCAGCTTGTCAACAACACTTCTCTGGTAAGGAGGCGTCCAGAACTTGGACACGATATTCCAGTTGTATTTCCATCAGAGCCATACAGAAAGGCCTGTTATTACCTCCCTGCTTCACGATGTGCTCCCTTCATCCATGCAGGTCACTGGCCTATTTTGCAGCCCTATCGAACAACTCCTGTCTAATGTATAGTCCACTACCACCTTTACATCTCTTTTATCCAGACGTGTCCTTCCTATTTGAATATTAGTTTCAGATTTTTCTCCTATCAGATTGCTTCACTTGTCTTTCACTAAGTGGAATCTGTTTTTTTTAAGCCCATGTTTCTGATTCTCTCCCTTCTGTGTCTGTGTATTATTCCAGCCTTCTATAGTATGTACAGCTTCTCCACTTTAATATCATATGTGAATTTCATCAGTAGGCACTCTTTGCTCATGAAATCCAATCTATATGGCCATACACATTTTTTCTACAACTGTTTGTTTACTTAAAGCTCAAGCTCAGAACACAGACAAAAGAGGCAGTATCAAATGTAAAAAGTATTCTCACAGTGGCAATGAATATGAGGGCTCTGGGAAAGGGAATTCCTTATGGAAATAATAAAAGCCATTCCTTTAATAAATACAGAAGCTCTGTCCAGTTTTACTGCCTTCCAAAGGTTCTTTTTCAGCACATCCACTAAAAAGATACCAGATTAAATAGTAGTTGTCTATTTCTTGGCTTCTCACATAGCTAATTTTCTCCCCTGACAACACATCCAATGTTTTCCAGAGCCAACATAGGAATTCTGGTGTCTTTTTTGTTGCTGTTCTTCCAACAAGCTGTGACTGTTCATCTTGCTGCTGCTAGGAGAAGACATATGGTTAGTATTTTCAATATTTTCCTTTCCATTCTCTTTGGGGAGGTTCAAAGCATAAAAAAATAAAAATAAAAATTGCCCAAATAATTTGTGTCAATGGAAAATAGGGAGGGGAGGAGGGAACCAATGTCATGCACTTGTGCGTTTTTCACTGTTACCTTCTTCAAAGAATTTGATCCTGGTCTTACTTTTTCCAAAACAAAACATGCAACTTTTAATCATCAAAATGTGGAAGTGAAATACTTAAGTAGAATATTCATTAAAAATATCCAGAGAAAGGGAATTACAGAGAATGTAGCAATCCGCATTAATTACTTAAACCCCACAAAACCCTGGTGGGGTACCCTTTTTTCAGGTTGGTAAACTGAGGCCCATGGAGGCAGTAACTAAAATAGGCTGAAAAACTTAATGAAATTGTCCACATTTTGGCTAAATTTTAGTTGATTTTTTTTTGGTGAAATTTCAAATGTTGATTGAAAAAAATTGTCCAATGTGAACATTTTTGACCAGCTGTGGAATGACTTGCTCAGGGTAACACAGTGAGTCACTGGTAAAGCCTAGAATCTAGGATTCTTGGCTCCCAGTTCACTGATGTAATCACTAGACAATATTGACTTACGCCCTGATTTAGTAAAACACTTACGCACATCATTTAAATACTGAGATTTATGCTTAAGTCTATTGAAGTCAAATGAATTAAGCATGTATTTGAGTGCTACCGCTGAATTGTGGCCTTTACGTTTTCACAGCACAAACATTAACTAAAACAAACAGTAAAGCTCCAAAAGAATGCAGGGTAAGATAGATGGATGGATGAAGATTGAAATGATGCCGGGTTAGTTTATACGTTAAGAGTCATTCAGAACTGTAGGTATCAAAAACTGTGGCTCTCAGCAAAATGCCAGGTTAGTGCGGACACAAGTAAAACTGAGGCCGAGAATGAACCATGTGGCTCACGGGTAGGTACAGAGATGCATTCTCACTTGCTGCTAGGTATCATCTCTGGTACCCAAGGAAAGAGATGGGGATATAAACTGGAGATTGCAGCACATCAAATCAGTGAAGGATCCCACACAGGCCTGGCTCACATTCTTTGCATGTTAGTGACCTGTATTAAACGTCAGTCTAGTGAGTGCCTGGCATACAGACATGCATGTCTGCCAAAAATGGGAAATGACAAAGCTTTGGTGTATCCTGGGGTCTTCCAGCCGCTTTGAAACAAATTGGCAAATGAACATATATCTTTAAATTGGGAAAAGTCCCTTCTTCTGAAGTGACTTGAGCTAGTGGAAGGGTCTCAAGCTGTCTCCTTTGCAGCTCACTGGCACAGTGAGTACTCATCTTGCTGTTCCCCGTCTCTTCGGAATAGCATCTTTCATGATTGCAGCACCCACATCAATGCCACTGCTAGGAACTCTCAGATTCTGGACATACTCCCATGGAATCCCCCTTAAAACCTGAAATCTCAAACCTATTGCAGCAGATTCCAGAGTTAAAAAAAAACAACCCAAAACAAAACCGAAAACCCATCACCAAATTGCAATGGATGAATCTCAGAAAACCTCAGAGGTTTGGTTCAGAGGAGCCTCCAACTGACCTAATGCTCATCGGATCCTCTCTTGGTTGAAAATTAGACTGAGACTCTCATGAGAACTGACTTCTTATTGTGATTTTCAGTCCTGCCATGGCTAGCCCACAGGGGAATTAATTCACAAGTCAACAACAACTCTTACGCTTTGGGGCGTTTCAGTGGAGATGGGAATAGGTCCAAGCTCCAGAATGGGATCTGACTTTGCAGCTCAAATGTCTTTAAAAGGACTACATGTAAACACCCTGACATTCTGGAAAGTTTGGGTTTCAAACACCATGTTCTGGATGGTTGAAGTTGGACCTTTGCTTATGCGTCCCATTGTCGAGGCCTGAAGTCTGGATCTGGGGCTTTGCTTTAGGCTGATCTCAGTCTTCCACCTCTTGGCCAGGCCAAGCACAAGAAAACAAAATGCTACATACACTTCATGTTTACATGTGGTACAGAGAGCTGAAGTCACTTAAAGCTCCCTTTATTAAATATTTGTTCCCCCTGTAGATATTTAGACTGTAATCAAGTCACTCCTATTTCAGTATCATTGCTGAGAATAGGCCACTTCCACCTTAATTGAATTGGCTCGTTAGCACTGATCCCCCACTTGGTAAGGCAACTCCCATCTTTTCATGTGCTATAGTATATATTCTACTTACTATTTTTTTCACTCTGGCATCTGATGAAGTGGGCTGCAGCCCATGAAAGCTTATGCCCAAATAAATTTGTTAGTCTCTAAGGTGCCACAAGGACTCGTTTTTGCTGATACAGACTAACATGGCTACTGCTCTGAAACTTATTGCCTATTGAGTGGCTTATGAAATTTAAAGCATTTTATATCCTTTCTGGAACTGAATGCATTTTATGGCGATGGCCCTAGCCTAGGCACTATGTATTACTAAAATAAATAACATTTACAAACTCAGAGACTTTAAGGTCAGAAGGGACCATTACGATCATCTAGTCTGACCTCCTGCACAACGCAGGCCACAGAATCTCACCCACCCACTCCTGTGGGTACTGAGGGTACGTTTCTTGACAACTTTAACTCAGAGACCCCAACCCTTTTCACCCCCACCATCCCGCGTACATTTCCGCCACTCGAGCTAACGCAACTCAGTTCAAGAAGTTGGATTCTGACTGTATGCAAAGCAATTCTCCCTGTTCCATATTTTCTATTTTAAAGTGGCTGGTTTCATGATCAAAGTTTGATGTTCTGGTCATTACAATGAAATAAGAATATATTCACAATTTATCACTAAAGTGATAATGCTAGTGAGTGTTATTAGACATTAGGCACTGGACAGGAAGTCAAAGACCTAGTTTCTGTTTCTGTATCCCTCAGACTTTTTGTGTGACACAACAGCAAGTCACTTACACCATCTCTGAAAATGTGGGTCTTAACCCTCTTATACCTCAGTTTCCCCATCTATAAAATGGAGATCAGAATATCTAGCTAACTCTGTGTGTGGAGCTTGGAGTCTGGATGAATTAATATGTGTGAATTACTTTGAGATTTTTGAGGGAAATAGCTATAGGCATTCAAAATAGTCTTTCTTCTGTCAACACAATATGGCTAATTGCACACACTTAATGGATAGGGAAGAAGTAGGTTTGGACAAGCAGCAAAGAAAATATTAGATCTTTGGCTTCCATTGCAACATTACACAGAGAACACTCCTTGCTATTTAATCTCGGGCCAAACCATTTATTTTAATTTTAAGACACTTTTCCCAGACACTTTGTGATAGGTATCTAATAAGTTTGTGTTGTATAATGCAAGTTCCATTTTAGATTTATGTAAAAGATTAAGCAGAGAAAACACTGAAATCCTTTGTCAATGTCCTTCTCTTAAGTGTTGTTGCAGAATCAGGGCTTTTAACCTAAGGCTAGAAGGGAGCATTGTGAAAATCTAGTTTGACCTCCTGTGGTAATTCCAGTGGTTAATCACCTCATTGTTAAAACAAACAAACAAACACATGTTATGCCACATTTCCAGTATGAATGTGTTTAGCTTCAATTTCTAGATGTTGGATCTTATTCTGCCTTTGCCTGTTGGATTCATAGATTCCAAGGCCAGAAGGGACCATTATCATTGGCTACTCTGACCTCATATAGAGCACAGGCCAGAGAACTTCCCCCAAATAATTCCTAGAGCAGGTCTTTTAGAAAAACATCCCATCATGATTTAAAAATTGCCAGTGATGGAGAATTCACCTTGACCCTTGGTAAACATTACTCTCAATGTTAAAAATGGATGCTTTATTTCCAGTCAGAATGTGTCTAGTTTCAGCTTCTCTGCTAGACTGAAGATCCCTTTATTAAATATTTGTTCCCCAGGTAGAGATTTAGACTGTAATCAAGTCACCCCTTAAGTTTCTCTTTAAATAAATTAAAGAGCCCTCTACTATCTGAAATAGTCTTCAAACTCCCATACCCCCAAACCCATCCGTTAATCCCTGTCTTTGCCCGTGATTCTGCAAGGTGATCTATGTAGCTGGACCCTCTGTTGGCACAGCAGTCTATCCATGTAGATTGCAATGCAGGACTGGGGGTGCAAACTCCTGCTCTCCCAGGGCTATCAAACAGTGACAAATGGAATGACGGAAATTTCAGAAAGTGATGAGTGAGATTTTAAATGTCTCCTGAAAGCGCACAGCAAAATCCTTTGTCGGTAGAGGGAGATGCTTTTAAAGTGCTTCAAAATACATCAAAGAATCTTTCCAAATGTGCCAGGCTTGGCAAGTTTGCTCTCCCCAGCCCTTGTGCATTGCATCCCTTCTGCCTTGCTCCTCTCAACTGCAATACCAATGTAACCCCCCCTTGCAATGAAACTGGAAACAGCTAATGCTTAAAGACAGACCCTCATCCAAGCTATGTGCTTGAATTACAAATAACTAACAAGCACGACAAAGAGATTAGAGGAAAAATTTCCGCACTTTGCATCCTATGCACAGTTAACAGCTCTTTGTGTAGAGTTCGTTTCACTGTTCCCCCTGTACAGTCTATTTTGTGTGGGTTTTTCACACAACAAATTTGGGGAGAAGAGAAAAATAAAGTTTTATATATATGGAAAAGTACCAAAAACTTCACAGGGGGTGTTGGGCAGGTGTAAGACATAAAATGACTTTAAACTTTTTTTTTTTTAAAAACTGTTTACCTTTAGGTTGAATGTGTCCCTCTGTGTTAAAAACTGAGGCCCTAAATCCTGCAAAGATTTAAGCACATGCCTGACTTTGCGCACAACTGCTTACATTCCTAAAGACGTAAACACAGGCATTTAATGTTTGCAAGACCAGGCCCCACAGTGGAAATCTTAAGTAAGTAATAATAAAATAAGCCCCTCTACCTATTCCTATCCTATCTCAGCAGCCTTCTCAGTCCAGCCTGCCATGCAGTGTAACCCCCCTCTTGCTGTGCAGGACGCCACCCTTTTCTATCTCTGCCCCCTTGGCACTGCAACCCCCCCCTTTCCCCTCTGTGTGTCTGTCACTCCCGGCAGTGCAGTTGCACTGCCATCTCCATACCTTACATGGACAAATCTGCCTTCGGGGAAAGTCAGGAATTTGGGCCCTTGACGTCAGCCTGCAGCGCTCTGGGCAAAGCCCGGGAGCCCGGGGGCAGAGGGGGAGGCACCAGCCCAGCTGCGGGAGCTCTGCAGAAGTTTCACTTTTTGTTTTAGGGGCTTCCCTTGACTTTCCCTTTGGTTTCAGACCCTCAGATTCCTCCCCCCAGCCCGGGGATAGGAGTGAAAGGTAAGGGGGGGGGGGATTGGGTGCAAGGGCGATAGGGGGCATGCCGGGGGGGGAGGCCACAAAGGGGTAGGAAGGAGGGGGGCCACCACAGGCCTCTTGAATATTTTGGGGGGCCTCCCCCCACACAACACATCATAGAGAGAGAACAGGGAGCCCCCTTGAGCTACAAGCAATTGCTTAGTGGGCTTGTGTCTAGAGCAGGATCTGGGGGTGGGGGAAAGGGATGTGTGTGCTGGTGTGTGTGTGTGTGTGTGTGTGTTGGGGGAGCAGTAGGGGGGATGTGCCGGCCGGGGAGAGATGGAGAAGGGGGGATAGGCAGAGGGGGGCAGTAGGGAAGGGACAGGGGGCAGGATGGGGAGTCTGCCAGGGCAGTGGGGGGGAGAGGATGGGCAGTCAGGAGGGTGGGGGTAAGGGCA
>NC_133776.1:4845878-4859872 GCF_003597395.2 Chelonoidis abingdonii | reverse complement strand
GCTGCATGTGGCCCGGGGGTGGCGGGGGCGGCGGCTCCTCCTCCCTCGCCCGGGCCGGGTGCTGCTGGCCCGGCTGGGGCGAGGAGGAGAGGCCCCGGCGGGGATCTCCAGCCTGCAGTGCCTGGCGGGGGTGGAGAAGTAGGGACCAGATTGCGGTGGGGGGAGTGTGTCTCAGGCTGGGCAGGGGGCGAATGGCGAGGGGAGGGACCCAGGAAACTTCCCCGGCACTTGGGGGTCCCAGCCCCTCATGGTGCATTCCTGGGACCGTTGCCCCCCTCTTCCTCCAAGGGGCTGGCTGGGAGGGGGTGCAGATCTGGCGGTAAGGACACAGTGCAGGCGACTGCCCCAGGGACCGAGGGACCGGAGGGGATTCAGGGGGCAGATGGATGCTTCTCCACTGCCTTTGCCCAGGGAGGAGGGCAACTGACCACTAGTTGCTTCTCTCTCCAATAGTTGGGGACTAGAGCTGCAGAGCAGCTGGGTCTGATCTTTCATTTCTGGGTGGGTGTGCCCCGTTCCGCTGGGGTCTTTGCAGAGCACCAGTTGGGGCTTAGGTATGACATCCTGCGCTCTGGATGCAACAGGCTTCACATCACAGTGTGGGCCACAGAGCTGATGGGACAGGAATGCGCTGAGACACTGATTACTTTGGTTTAAGGGACTTGTCCTGCTATCTTTTCTATTAAATATTGCTTCCCTGGTCATCTCTGTCCTGCTCCTGAATTATGGGACAGTAAATTCTTCAGGGAAGGGGTTGGAATGGTGCCTTGTGGAATGGGACCCCACTCCTTATAGAAATAATAATAGGTGTGTTAGGTCCTGGCACACTTTTGCATGCAAGGTTGGGTAGGCCCTTCCCAGGCGGGTAAGCACACCAGGAATTTCCCACACAATTACCGTCACCCAGTTTATTTTCATTCAAACTGACAGATTTCATTCTCATTATTGTTCAGGAGAAATCTCGGCACCCCCTGGGGCTTTGTTTGTGAGTGGGAGGTGTTGATAGGGAAAACTAATTCAGTAATTGTTCTGGGTGCTGCATTTTGCCATGAAATAAATTGGCCTTGCTCAGTTTTACTAAATAAGTTTTAGATTATTTGTTTTATTTCCACTCCCTGGTAGGCTGGATTTTGCCCATTTACCTTTCACCCACTTCTAGGATGGGCCGGCTTTTGATATCTTTCTTTTGTAAGGTGTGCTGGCTTTGCTTAAGGGTGCTAGTTTGGCTTCAAAGTCAGACTACTTTGTTCCATGCTGGACTACGGAACTGACTCCCTATATCAGGGATCAGCAACCTTTCAGCGGTGCTGTGCTGAGTCTTCATTTATTCACTCTGATTTAAGGTTTTGCGTGCCAGTCATACATTTTAATGTTTTTAGAAGGTCTCTTTCTATAAGTCTATAATATATAACTAAACTATTGTTGTATGTAAAGTAAATAAGGTTTTTTAAATGTTTAACAAGCTTCACTTAAAATTAAATTAAAATGCAGTGTCCCCCGGATCAGTGGCTGGGATCTGGGCAGTGCGAGTGCCCCTGAAAATCAGCTTGTGTGCTGTGGGTTGGCTTCCTGTGCCGTATATCTACGGTGGAAAGTCACCTGTCAGGGATAGGTATATTTAATTCTGCCTCAGGACCAGGAGTGGGGATGAAGTAGATGACCTTGGTGTCCCTCCCCTATGTTTCTGTGATTTTTACACAGCACAATGATGCCTTATTATCAGGAAGTTTTCTCTGATAGTCAGCCTGGTTTTCCCCGTTTAGTTTCACCCTATCATTCCTGTTGTATTGCCCTGACTATTCCTCCCCGTTGCTGTATTTTCAGTTTGCCCTTTACTCGCAGCTGGCTAACCCAGGCACAGTGTCTAGCATAGACAGAGCATTCGTTCTTACCATGGTGTCCTCTAACTCTGCTCGCAGCAGTGTTAAGAAATTCGTGCCGCCTGTTCTTTCTAGTGTTCCCTTCTGTCCCGTCATTCGGGGGTTAAGCCGATGTCTACCTACTGGGAGTTGGAAATAAACTTCTCTGAGTTGTTTTCTGCAGAATTTTTTGCGCCTTTCTCTGAATCAGCTGGTACTGGCTGCTCTTGGTGACTGATTACCAGATTAGGTGGACCATGGGTCTGATCCAATCTGGCAGTTCCTATGTTCCCAGTTCTCGTGGGAAAAGTAATCAGCCTTCCCAGAGTTGACAGACCCCTAGACTTTAACTTCCTTCTGCTATCTGTAGACTCGTCTTATATCTCTGCCACTTCAGTTGTCTATAAGCTCAGCAACGTGCTCCACTTAGCTTCTTGTGAATCAGTCCCATACCCACCGGCCCCTTCATCCTCTTGGTTGCCTTTGTCTGAGGTCCATTCATTTTGGCAATGTCTTTTGGTTGGATGTTGCTCAGAATTGAACACAGTGTTCTACAGCTGCATATAGAGGGGCTGTATCTCACTGATGCTGCTTTGTAAACAACCCCAAACTGCAATGGGCCAGTCGCATGCAAACTCCTGTGTGCATTCCTGTCCACTGGCACTCCTGTCTACATCAGCATTATTGCTTTCCAGGTTTCTTCATGTCACTGAATTAGTGTCTTTCATCATGCAAATGTTAACCATCTATTATGATTGGCATTGGCTAGCATCCTCATTAGCTGTCTTGGCTGAAACACCTAGGAATTAACTGGCAATGAAGACTTGAATTCTCTTGCCCAGAGAAATTTTCCCTTCAGAATGTGGTTGAAGAACATGGCAGGGGTAAGCTTATGCTGCAAAGATTTGCCTTCAGATCTGTCTGTCCAGTACCTTCCTCTAGCCACGACATTTCCAAGGCTTACAACTATATTGCTGTGCTGTCTGCGACTTGCAGTGGCTATTTTCAGATTTGAAACCCCTCTCAAAGCAATGATACGACCATTTGCCTGTTTGTGGCAGATTGCAAGGCAGATGACATCTCTAAATCCCATCATTCTCTGAGTAGCTTCGGGTCTCTCTTTGGCCCCACTTTGAGTATGATATTTAAATGGCTGTTGTCCTGAACTTCGGTAGTTAGGATCCTGTGCTGTATAATTTATGAAAGTTTGAAATTCAAGTCTTCAAATAGTGTAAATTCTGGCCCAATTCTGCATCCCTTGTGCTGCACAGTATTTATCCTGTAAAAAGTTCAGTCTAAGGATATACAAGTGAGTAAGTACTACACAACATGAATAAAGACTGAAGATTAATGCCCTTTATCTCTGCCTCTAGCGGCATGTGAAATACTGACTGCTAAAATCCCATCGGAATTGAAGAACTTGAACAAATAAAGCGGTCACCAGGGTTTGTTTATTATTAATTATAACTTATGATACTGGTCAGGCGTCGGGTGCCCCATCTGATTCCTAAGCATAGGTGTCGCTTTGTTTATTAAAATCATTCTTTCACGTTCATAAGTCTAATCTTGTGGTTTGTCCACAAACTTTAGGCAGGTTCCTTTTGTCTGATTATGTGTGATTCCTGCTGCGAGTCCCACAATGCTGTTGATCTAAGTAGTTCCCATTTCTCTATCAGAAGGTGCTGCAATAACCTAGTGAAGCATAGTGTAGAAATTAAAGGTTCAGAGAAGACTAACTAAAATAATTAGGGGCCTGGAAAAGCTCATATGAAGAGTGATTAAAGAGACTGTCTCCTTTCTGAAGTAAACAACCCTAAATAAGAGACAGGATAAAAGTAGATAAATAATGAATAGTCTGGAGAATGGAAGTATCGGGTGTGACTGTTCTCCATTTCTCAATAGTAGAACAAGGGGAAATTGAAAGGCAGCTAATTTAAAATGGATAAAAGGAAATACCTGTCATACAGTTTGTAATTAGACTCTGGAACTCATTGCCACGAGATGATGTTGAGGCCAAGAATTCAGCAACATTTGGAAAGGGGTCAGACATTTATATGGCTAACAAGAATATCCAGCATTATAAGAGTTTACTAGCAATTAAACCTTATGCCTCATGGTTTAAACCAGGGGTTCTCAAACTGGAGGTCACAACCCCAAAGGGATCACGAGGTTATTACATGGGGATGGAGGGTTCACGAACTGTAAGCTTCCACCCCCAAACTGCACTTCACCTCCATCACTTATAATAATGTTAAATATTATAAAAGGGATATTTTTAGTATATAAGGGTGGCTGCACTCAGAGGCTTGCTGTGCGAAAGAGATCATCAATACAAAAGTTTGAGAACCACTGGTTTAAACTAATCTCTAACTATTAGAAATCAGGGCGGTTCTTTCAGGATTTCTTTGTGTCATCTGGTGCTGCCCAGTGTTGGAGACTAATCCTAGATTAGGAAGAGCATGGGTCTGGTACAATCTGTCAGTTCCTGTATTTCTGTGAAAGCATTTAACTTCAGTATTAGTCCCATTATTTTACTCAACTTCATTTGGCCTTCAGAATCACTTTAGAGTGTACTAACTGCTGTGATGTCTGTAATGGCGTGCCAGTCCAGCGCCTGTATTAAGATGCTCTGGGCAAGGGAAGCTCAAATAAATTTTGTAGGGATACCTTAAGAGGTTTTAGAGTAAGAACACAGTGACACAATGACAACAGTGAAATATTTACTTCCTTTCCATTCATCCATGCTTTTAAGGTCCAGTATCCCATCACTTTCTTGGACTCTGATAGAGTCGTGCAAATACTTCAAGAGCCTTTCTAAGCACTGGTCCTGGACCAGGGATTGGAAAGGAAACATGGCTAAGGGAGCTGCACGCAGACTGGAACTTGCAGAAGGGAATGTTAGTGAATTCTGACTTTTTTTTTTCTTTTTAGTTTTGTGAGAAAGAAAAATAGAGAAAAGAAAATAACAAATCAAATAAAAAACCCACAGACCAAAAAAACCCCATGAAATCTCAAAAGCTTCTGACAGTTTATGCCTGTCTAAGAAATTGGGTTAGGTCAGTATAATGCTTAGCAGTTTCTTCTCCCTGTGCTTCTGGGTACAGGAAGATAGATAGGGTGGTAATGCTGCTAATCCAGATATGAAAAAAACATCGCTCGCACCTAATCACAATGATTAGGATTAATGGCAAAGACACTCAAGTTAAGATTCTGCCTTAATCCCAAGGAGAGTTAGTTTCGATCAGTGCAAGAGCTGGCGTGAAAAGTCGTTATTTTAAGTAAAAAAGAGATTGTCCATATCTGTTGTTGGGATCTGAGGCTGACCCTGTCATATGCATGAGTCACTCATAAATGCTCCCAAAGCCTTGTAATATGCTCAAGGAAGGAAAACAAACATCAGAGGAGTTGCGAGCTGCTGATACCTTTTCTTAGAAAAGATACAGACTGCTGAGTATCACTGACTCCAGTCAGGCCAGTTTCCCCTATAGGTTCATAGCACTTCAGCCAGAAGGAACCATTTATAATAGTGATTTCTCATTGGTGGTGTGGCAGCACCCATCAGTTGTCACAGGCTTATGTGCAGGGTGGCTGTTGGCTGTGAATGGACCGCAGGGCATGGAATTTGCCGCAGATGGATGTTAATCGCTTTCTCTCTATTTCAAAAAATGTCTGTTTTTTTCCTTTCATGGTATCTTTAAAATGCTCATAGTTGGCCCAGTTTTTATGACTGTTTCCTGTTGCCAGTTCTATTGGTTTAATTAGTTTACATTGTTCTGTGTGATCCTTTGCATGCAGTGTCTTGGGCGGGCTGTAGCCCTCTGCTCATACAAACAGATGCCGTTACCGTGTAAGTGGTTCACAACAACTTGGGAGCGAGAACTAGAAGCTGGTTGTTCCTAAAATGCATGATCCTGCCACTTGAGCTAATATGCGTTTCCTAACTAGCAGTAGTACCACGTCCTTTATCTTCTCTGTGAGTTAGCTGCTAGAGGGCAACATCACTCACTTGTTGCAAGCCAGAATGAGAGCAAGAGATTGCTGTAGACATAGAGATGCCTGACGTAAAAAATGTGGTTCCTTCCTAAATTTGTCTCCATACACCGGGAAGTTGTATCCACCTCTAGCTTGATTTTGTATATAAAACTCTGTAGAAAACATTAACATTTATACTGTTTATTTATGAAATTGCATTTGGGTGTGAAATTTCATATTTCAGTTCATGTCATTTTCAAAAAGGTCAGTGGTGTTAGTCTCTGAATCATCAGTTCGTGAAATGTAGGAATGGAAGGGATGAGAAGTCATCAAATTCAGCCCCCTGCATTGAGCAGGACCTAGTGACCCTATATCAGGGGTTGGCAACCTTTCAGAAGTGGTGTGCCGAGTCTTCATTTGTTCACTCCAAATTTAAGGTTTCGTGTGCCAGTCATACATATTAACGTTTTTAGAAGGTCTCTTTCTATATGTCTATAATATATAACTAAACTATTGTTGTATATAAAGTAAATAAGATTTTTAAAATGTTTAAGAGGCTTGCAGAGCCCCCCCGGACTGGTAGCCAGGACCCGGGCAGCGTGAGTGCCACTGAAAATCAGCTTGCATGCCGCCTTCGGCACATGTGCCGTAGGTTGCCTACCCCTGCCCTAGACCATCCCTGACAGGTGTTTGTCCTGTTCTTAAAAGACTCCAATGACAGAGATTCTACAAGCTCCCTTGGGAGCCTGTTCCAGAGCTTAACTACCCTTAAAATTAAAAAGTTTTCCCTAATAACTAACCTAAATCTCCCTTGCTGCAGATTAAGCCCATTACTTCTCTCTGTCTGGTGGAGGCAGGAGAGGAACAATCGATTGCAGTACACTTTGTAACAGCCCTTAACATATCTGAAGATGGTTTACGTAAGTTAGTGTCTAGGTGTTTGGAATAAGCAGGTGGTTATAGGAAGTGGAAGGCCTCCTACCACTGTGTCAGGGCTTTGACAATAGCCTAGATCAATAGTAGCCACAAACCATTAGCATTTTAGAGGGTTCAGGGGGCACATGAGAAATGAAGTCTCAGGATAGGTAAGTTCTCCATCCTTACTGGCACTTTTGTTTCCAATCCTATCAGGCTTTAGGAGGAGAGGTGGAAGAGCGGGGAAAGACACTGCTAGAGAAGAGGGGGAGATGAAATTAGGGAAGTTGTCAGTGACAACTTCCCATACAGACCTGGGGCATGTTGGTGGTGCAGCCTGAGCGGGGTGTTATGTTGTCACTGCTTGGTCTAGTGGAGTGGACACTGGGCTGCGCTTGAGATGTTCAGTACCTGGCCTGGCTCCAGACTTCCTATGTATCAGAGTTTATGGCCAAAAGGGACCGCCAGATCTTCTAGTCTGACCTCCTGTATATCACAGGCCTTGGGCAAATCACTTAATCTTCCCTGGGCCTGAGTTTCCCATTTGTAAAATGGGAATAATTCTTCTCTACCTCTCAGCAGTGTTAAGTGTAAAATCCATTCTTGATTGTGCAGCATTCAGAGACCATAACAATGGGGGGGGGGCACAGAACTCTCTAGATAGATGGATAATACCTCTTCTGTGAGTAAATGGCTTTCTATCTCCAGATGGGGCTGTGAATCCAGTATTGTTCACTGTTTTCACCCTCCCCACTCAAATAAATCTGTTTAGCGCGCTGCCTTTGAGCTAGACAAACATTAGCAGAGCCGTGTGCGATTCCACCTTGAATGGAAATAGACAGTTTAGATTTAATAAGGCCATTTATCTCAAGGTAATAAAATATCAGCTGACTCGGTGTAACTATTTTGTTTAATGTCAATTAAAAGCCCCACATACTTCACATACTAGGTGAAATTTAATAGAAGTTCAGTTTTAAGCATTTATTGCTTATTTAATTTAAAATTAAGTTGATCCCCACAGTCGCTAACAGCCACTGTGTATTCAGTTGACAAATTCGGTAAACGACATTGTTAACTGTAAATCACATACAGTCAGATCTTGTTTATCCCCATCAGTTTGTAAGCCCACCTCCCCTCCACTTGCTGCAACAACTATTTTTCCAGGTGAGGACAGAATGCGGGGGGGTGAGGGAGACATTTGAAGTATGTTGCTGTTTCCTGGAGCGATCACAGTGGGTGTGGCTGAGTAATTGGAAAGATGCTCCCTTTTTCATGAGTACAATGGCTCGCTTTGCAGTTTGGTTGCCCAGTTCATGGGCAAAGGGAGAAATGTTGGGAACACTCTCATATATATATCCATTGGAAGACTTTATTAACAGATGTGGCATAGAGTGAAACGGTGTTGGCACGAACTGCACTGTTAGGAGGCAGCTAGAAATGTCAGAATACTGTGATCACTCCTAGGAGAGAAAGGGAGTGGCGCTTATCACGCCACCATGGGATTGTGGTCTTACCATGGGATTTCTCAGTATCTTATTAATACTTAGGAGAAGCTGAAAAATACCCCAGTACTAAGGCTGGTCGAAAATGCAAATCAAGTTTTTGATTAAGTGGAAATTTACAAAGGAAAGCATCTTTCAGTGGGGAAATGTGAACTCTTTGTCAAAACTAGAAAAGTTTCCAGCTGAAAAACAGATCCAGAAATTTGCTGTCAGATTTAATCTCTTTGTTGCACAATACCTTTATTTACCCACACAGTGGATAGTATGTATTATTTGACGTTTATAAGCACATGGTATTTTATTTTGCATGCCGTACACTTTATAAGGTGCAGCAGGATGAGAGCAATGCAAGTGTGCTCTCTTGCCGATGGACTTTCACTCCAGCCTAGCAGATACTATTCAGCTCCATGGCCCTTCAGTCATGGACACATCTGCTGAGAGAACTATTGAGTGGGGCCAATTAGCTCCTAATCTGGTGGTGATTATATTGATGTCGGTTCCTGCTCTGTGGGATTTGGACTGTACGCTCACCATTTTATTTGATGATGGTGACCAGGCAGTTATCCGATGGTAATCCCTTCACTTGCAGAAAATGACTGCATCAGCATCTTTCGGAGGTGTTTCTAAGGTACCCACTGCTATGGTAGCTGCCATGGACATGGGTGAGAAGGGACTGGTATACGTTGGGGTAGAAAAGAGGAGGGGGAAAATTGCTTGGAGCCGTCATCACTTCTCTTTGAAGTCACCATGCTAAGCTGGAGTTATTCTGAGTTGAAGGGGAGGACATTTGTTATGAGGGGATGAGAGAATGTGGTGAAAAGAATGGCTGAAAATCAGACCTGGCTAAGAGTCTTAGGAGGCAGCCATGTAGTTAGGCTGAGGAACTCGACACTCCAGTTTGTTTCATGGAGAGCAGAGGTTGTCTGTGATGCGTTGCATTGCGGTGAAGGAGAGTCTGTGCTTGGATACAGAGAGACTAATCTGCACCACTCAGGAGAAATGTTTTGTGGTGTTTGGCTGTGTGGCATGGTGGTGGTGACATAAGCACTCTAGATAATCTCACACACAGCTCTGAAGTAAACAACATTATTATGGCTGCAAAGTCAAGCTCTCAGAAGTTAGCAAATGCCAGAATTAAGGTTGCGCATACAACCTTAAGTCTATTTCCATAGTGCGTATGCATTATGATACGATATTTAATTAGATGGGCCCATACTGGTTTTTTTCCACAGTGTGCCGCATGGGCGATATTCACTTAATGAGCAGTTATTCAATGTTTTTGTTTTCTACTCATTGTTCAGTGTGTGGTCCAAGGCCTTATTTACGGTACACTGTTCAAACCTTGCTGTGAAAACAGAATTATTAATTTCCTTGTGCTTTTCAGTGGTGTTCGTTGCTAGTGTGTGACTGCTTCACAACGATGAATGGATTTATTTTTCACAAAACTTGTAAAATGAGGGGGTGGAGCTCTCCTCATTTTACACATCAGAAACAGAGAGAAAGAGTAAAAGCAGCAGAGAGTCCTGTGGCACCTTATAGACTAACAGACATTTTGGAGCGTGAGCGTTCGTGAGTGAATGGTCCTGCGTCTGACAAAGTGGGTATTCACCCACGAAAGCTCACGCTCCAATACGTCTGTTAGTCTATAAGGTGCCCAGGACTCTCTGCTGCTTTTACAGATCCAGACTAACACGGCTACCCCTCTGATACGAGAGAAAGAGATGAAGGTCAAAAGTATCCACTACTGAGGGTGTCCAATTTTAGAGTCTTAGGAGCTGCTTTTTGAGAATGTTTTGCCTTAGAGAGCGCTTTGTGCTCAGAGCTCGCTGTAGGTGCTCACCATCTCTGCAGATCCTTCCGGGTCTTAGGTAAAACACCAAGAAAATGAGGGACACCGAGTTAGTGGCCACCTGCAAAAAGCTTAGTTTAAGCAGCTAGGTTAAGGCAGTGGAGCTCCTAGTTATGAGGCCATCCTCTCTTTCTGCATTCATTCCCCCATTCCACCCCCTGACTCCATGCTCCTAAGGGGATTCATTCTGCCTCTCCCCTCCCACCTGACCTTCTCCCAGTCCTGTCTCTTTCTCATCCCTGGCTGCTTGTCCCCAGTCCCATTCTCCTCACCTAGCCCGTCCTGGTCTCCAGCCCTCTGGCTTCTCGTCCCACTCTTTCCTCCAGATTTACCATCCCATCCTAATTCCCCTCACTCCTAGTCTCAGTTTCTTCCTTCCCAGCTCCTCATCTGGTCTCCAGTCACCCATCTCCAGCTCACGTTTCTTGTCCTAACCGACTCCCAATTTCCAGTCCCAATCTCCATCCCTGGGCTCCTGATCCAGGCAGAGTCAGCCCCTCCCTCCCTTCCATCCCCTTGTCCCATACTTGTTCCCAGACAGTCCCAGTCTAGCCAGTGTAAATGGAGTCTTTGGGGGATTTAGCTGCTAAAGTCTAAGCAGTCTTTACCGGGTATGTGCAAACTGTGATTTTTTTTTATTATCTTATTATCTTATCTCTTGGACAAATTTGGGCAGATTTTTATGACACAAAGACCACCTTGGCAGATTTTCAAGTTCTTTCTCAAAAGGCACTAGAGCTTCTCAAAGAAAAGGCTGCCGGCAATTTTTAACGTGGGCCAAACAATGTATTTTTTCATAGCTGCCATCTTTGAAATGCCTAAACTGTTGTGTCTGAATTATTTTTTTTAAAATTCAGGCTGAGGCAGACACCCGGCATGGAAACTTTCAGCCCCAAGGGTTCGAGTTTGGCAAAGTTACGAGCAACTGAATATGGGTCTGATAATAGGAAGTGTCAACCAACATTATAATAGGCGGTGCTATCAGCCATGTCTACAAAATGATACCCAGCAGTCACTATGAGATGGATGAAGGATACGGCTCAGTTTCAAGTTCCAGAGTAACATCACTTGGCCTGAGATAAGCAGGCACAAGACATTAAATCCCGAACATTCTCTGAGGAACAGTGTGCTAGGTAAATACATGGTTTTCTGTATCTACCTCTAATGGGTAACTGATGTCTCTGGGGAAATATTGGATATATTGTATCTACCTCTGTAGGTCTATCGTATCTACCATCTACCTCAGATGGATACCTGACAGCTGTGACTTCTCTTTATCAGTGAAATATATCCTTGGGATGCTGTTGAAATGAATTGATCCTATAAACAGGATGTGTTGGTGCGAGTGTCAGCAGTCAGGTCTGTAAACTGATTTCTCTCACCAGAATTTTATAAGTTCTTTAGCATGGTGCATGGCTGACTGGTATCACTTTGCCTCTAGGTGTTCTGGTGAAAGCCACAGGCTTGGCTTTTCAAAGGAACTGAAGGGATTTAGGTACCCAGCTCTCGTTGACTTCTGATGGGATTTGGGTTTTTAACATCCTTAGGCTTCTTTGAAAATTCCAGCAGCCCCCGGTGGGGAGAAGAGCAATACGGTCGTCACATCAGTTGCACGTTGCTGAGCAAAACGAGAGGGAAGCTATGACTGCAATGACCCCTTGTTCTGTTTGTGTCTTTACCATTCATCTCCTCATCCTGCCTCACGTGTTTGCTGGTTTATCTGCCTTGTCGTAATCTTCAGCTGGGAACAGCCTGGGGTAGGAACTGTCGTCGTTTTACTTGTGCACACAGCACCTTGCATTGCGAGAGCCTTGATCTCTGACTGGGAGCCTCTGGAAATCGCAGCCGTCTAAATAATCAGAATAATCCTGTAAGTGAGTTTCCCTCTGTTATGGTAGCAGCTGCACCTTAACTGGGATTATGAAGGTCTGGAGGTGAGCAGCAAAGCTGGGTAGGGGTCTGGGCGGTATTTACATATGATGAAAAATTTCAAGAACTAGGGGAAGGATGGTGGAGACTCTCTTTCAGCTCATCAGCTGGTATAATTCCTCACTCCCCACAGGCTGTTTTCCCATGCGCAGCCCTGCTCCAATTACCAGAGTAGTTTTGGCTTCCTCTCAGCCAACGGTTCTCCATTACTTCCATTACGCAGGCGGCTTTGCACAAGAGAGCAGTCTGACTTTGTGACCCCCACGCTGCAGCTTTCTCAGTGAGGTTTCATTCCAGTGGTGGCCCACAGAGCACAGTTGAGAAACCACTGCCTAGAAGCATCAGGTCTTGTCCACTTCTGGAGGCAGGATATGGGACTGAGAGGAGGGGCAAGGACCCACCGTGTGGCAAATCCTAAATTCAGCCTTGTGAGTCCAGCTAAAGTCAGTGAGGCTACTCCTGTGCTTAAAGGTGAGCATGTGCATAAGTGCTGTGTTGCACTGGGGCCTTAATTCCTCCGTTATTCCAAGAGGGGGGAAGGAGAGATTCAAAGGAAGACAGCAGGACTTCCCAATGGGTTTTTTTTTAAACAAGTGCTCTAGTGCTCAAAACATCAGCAGCTCTCCAATAATAAATAAGCATTGACACATACGGGAGACAATCCTACTGCTAAGTAAATAGATTAATGTTTCAGGCATATTAGAAACAACAATTAGTAGAAGAGAAAAAGTCCTTCAGAAGGTAGGGAAAATACCTTGAGTGTGGCCTTCAGTTAGCAACAGAACAAATGCAAAGCTCTCGGGGTGGAAGGCCCGTTCAGATGCGTTTCTGAGCATGAGAGAATCAGAAATGTTGCCCAAGCAGCGGATGATTTTCAGTCTATGGAAACAGGCATTTGCCTCTCCAGACCTCCCCTCTGCTCAAGGCTTTAGCAGAGTCTGTGTGTAGGGATGTCATCTTGTGAAGCATTTGTGTTCCTTAGCAGATTGCATGGCGTAAATCTGGTATGGTACTGTGTTGTATGGGAGAATGAGAGCTGTGAACCTGGGGGAGGAGAGGTACCCCAATGCAGCAGGAAGCCAGTGGAGAAGTTTTTAGAGTTTGTTTCATAGATGCATAGATTTGAAGGCCAAAAGGGACCATTAGGTCATCTAGTCTGACCTGTGTAATGCCACGTGTCCTAGAGCATATTGGTTTGTAGGCCAGTCCTTGTATAAAGCAAGTCCCCCACCACCCTGCCACTCACATGCATGTACCCTTCTGTTAGCAGTTTCTAGCACTGCTGCCTCTTAGTTCAGTCTGATGATTTGCGGTAAATGGGCTGGGTTTGTACTGGTCTATCGGTTAATCCATGGTTTACATTGTTGTGAGTGAGAGAAGAGTCAGGAGCACAATATATTGTCTTTTGTGGTAATGCCTAGTGGCTAGTTAGGATCAGGCCCAGTTGAATTGGGTGCTGTTAAAACAGAGACCAAGACATGGTCCTTGCTCCAATCATTTTGTTCTACTCAGACCTTAAACGCCTGTGACTCATGGCGGGCACAGTAGCAGGGCCTTCTGGGGCCTTCATAAATGTCTCCACTAGTTGTGTGGCTGTTAAACAGTACTTGGACTGCCTGCACATACTTACACACAACCTTTCCTGAGATAAATCATCTGTTTGATCCAGCGCTATTGTGTTCTACGTGGATACCTGCCCACTTCAGCTGCTCTGTCTATTTTACTTGAAGGTAAATTGCCATAAGGCAAGAAATATATATATATATATTTCTGGATAGCGTAGTGGTTAAGAGCGCCGCCCTTTGATACGGGAGGCCGCCCTTTGATACGAGAGACCGGGGTTCAAATCCCGGTTGGTACCCAACTTTCCAGTAGGGGTCCTTGGGCAAAAGACCCCCTAACGCTTCACCTGCCTACCTGAAATATGAGAGTGACACGAACTAGGAGAGTCATGCCGGCTCGGACGTC
>NC_133776.1:4706422-4842894 GCF_003597395.2 Chelonoidis abingdonii | reverse complement strand
TGGGTGAGTGGCTCCAACAGATCCCAGGAACAACATCAGAGCTCTCTGTCCAGAAGAGTGCAGTGCTAGGAACAGCTAAGATACTGCGCAGAACCCTCAAACTCCCAGGCCTCTGGTAGAGGACCCGAGGTTGAGGAAGACACATACCACCCATAGGGGTGAGAGGGGAATTTTTATATATATATGTATTTTGTAGACTTCTGAGGATGTCTTGTCTTAGATCATCTGGTTTGTACCTGATTAAGTGTTGTTAAGTTCAGGGTTAAGTGAAAGCCATTTGGAATGCCTGAAGAGTCCTCCGAACAGAGAATGGAGTTTATACAGTAATACCGATGGGATAGGTGGAGGAGTAGATAGAAGTGGGGGATGAAAGATAGGAAAGAAAAATATTAGTCTGGCTATCCAGATAGACTTCTTAAGTTAGGAGATCTTCCCAAGAAAGGTGATGAGAAGCTGCATTACTTGGGACATTTGAACTTAGACTGTACAAAGTTCTCAGAAGTACATTATAGGGGACCTGCCTTGGGTTGGTTGTGGGGCAGAAATGGACTTGAATTACCTTAGTTCTGTTATTCATCTTCTATTTCTCTGTGGGGAAATTGAGGCATATAAGGAGGTGAAGTGATTTAAAGCAGGTTGGTGGCAGAACTCGGACTTCCTAAAACCCAATCTGCCATTCTCTCCACTGGCCCATACTGCTTCTCTGTCTGTCTTGCTGGATTTTTAGTCGCAGGGATGAGGCTCGCTTTGTGTGCAAAGGAAGGACGTTCATGAGAAATGACGTTAACTTGGTGCAAAGACAGAGCTGTCCAAAAGCTATGCAAATATTCAACTAAGGACCTTCAGCTTGTCCTTTGTTAGCTCTAGCATTGGCCTCCGCTTTCCTGCTGGAGTCCCAGTGGACAGAGCCTGGCTGGCAGTGCTGCTGGAGCAGGGTACCATGAAGGAGAGAGTGAACAGTTGGAGAAAGGAGGATGCTTGCGGCAAAGATAAACTCCACTGCTATGGCTAACATAAGCTAAAAGGTGTGTGAAAGCTGGGGGCTGTATGTCGTACTGTCTTAATCAATGCCAGCTGGCTTGCAAAATGCAGCAGTGGAGGCTACTGCCTCTGTGGATGGGGAGAGTAGCAAAGGAACTGTGGAGACAAACTTTGCATGTGGGTTCAAATCCTTGTCCAGCATTCATAGCTACAAACAAGTGTGGTTTCTTCCTGCAGATGCTTGGCACTATCACAAACTCACCATGAAATTAAGTATAATTGCACTTTGGTAAAGAAACGCTCAGGACTCAAATAACACCTGTTTGTATAACACATCAGAGTTGTGGTGTGTTAGCACAGCGGCACGTGCAAAGCTTGCATAGTATCTGCCTATGTGTTATATGGCTCTCAGCCAATGTGATTTGTCCCTTGTTATAATCTACACTGCAGTCAAATCTTGATCGCATTGAAATCAATGACAAAACTCTCTTAAGCTTCAGTAGGACCAGCACACTTCCCCCTGCACATCTGGCCGTTGCTCATTGCCTGGCCTTCCCAGCATCAGATATTTCCTCTTCCTTGTTGTTCATTTGTTGTAGCCTCATGTTAATGTTTAACCTGGAAAAAACAATGCCAAGGCTTAATGGCAAGGTACATAATGTGTGGGATGAAGCAGGTTATACAGGCAAGTGTAGGTGTGAGACTAGCCATTCTGGGGTCTCAAGGCTGCCTATAACATCAAGCTCTGTTCTCAGGGTAAACAGATGCTGCACCAGGCAGTTTAATGTGTGTGTCCAACTCCCAAGAAGCAACAGTGACTTGCTCCTGAGAAGAGCAGCAATAATAACTTCCTATAGGTGAGGTGTTTTGCGATCTTAGCCATAAAGATCACACAGTACTTCGTAAGGGTAAGTGTTTACCTTATAGCTGCTTTGGCCAAAATTTGCCCTTCCTCTCTAGGTGCTACGGTAATACACATCATGATGTTCCTCATGCTGTCCTCCACCCTAAACATGGCGGCACTTTTTCAGCGGTATTGGAGGCATAAAGATTTCAATGTGTCTTGAGATCTTTGAGATGAAAAGTGCTATATATATGGAGAGAGAGAGAGAGAGATTAAAAAATACTACCATTTGATAGAAAACTTGTGACTGAAGAGTTCCAACTGCCCCAGGACTCCACATCTCTCTTTCCAATCCTGCTTTGAGTTAATAAACACAACAACAAAAAGGAAACAAACATGAATTACGTTAGTTCTTGGAGTGGGTGGTTTTTTTGTTTCATCTTCGTAAAAAAAACTATGAGAAACCAAATGGCAAAGTAACAGCATCAAAATATGCAGCAAACACAGGTGTTTTAATCTGGTTTTACTTTTGTTTCTGTATTTATAGGACACTCGGGGTCGACGTGGTCTCTTATGGGCTACTATAGCATGACAGAGGGCCTGATTTCTGATCTCATGCCTGTTGGCCCAAAGTCCTTGCCGTCTGGGGTAGACAGTCTAAGGTTAGAGACAGAGCTGGTTGAAAAATGGAAAACATTTTCCCAGAAGATCTTGCTAACTTTTTCCTCTCTTTTCCTGAAAATTTTAAGAAAAAAAATTAAATAGCTTTTAGACAGAAATCGTAACCAAAGCATACCACCACCAGGATGGGGAAGGTCTACGTGTTCATACCACCACTGCCTCCTATCCCTGCGTTATTCCTCTTAAAACCATAGAATCATAGCACTGGAAGGGACCTCAAGAGGTTGTCTAGTCCAGTCCCCTGCACTCAAGGCAGGACTAAGTATTATCTAAACCATCCCTGACAGGTGTTTGTCTAACTTGCTCTTTAAAATTCCCAGTGATGAAGATTCCACAAGCTCCCTAGGCAATTTATTCCAAGGCTTAACCACCTTGACAGTTGAGAAGTTTTTCCTAATGTCCAACCTAAACCTGCCTTGCTGCAATTTAAGCCCATTGTTCTTGGTAAACCTCAGCCACCCACAGCGGGAGAAAGGAATCTAGATGGTTCACTATGGAGATTTGATGCCACCAGAGACATCCTGTGTAGGATAACTGCAGAAGCTGCTGCTGTACCTGGGGCTGTTGCATTAAGTCTTTGAAGGACCATCCAGCTGCTTTAGTCATTCACTTTTATTTCTCAAATAGAGCAGAGGTGCTTACCTGTCTCTGCTAGCCTGCATTGTTTACTCAGTCTTTATTGCTGTCCTGTTGCTTAGAGAGTTATAATTATGACTCTGCTGAGTAGAGGGGGTGTTGGAAGTAGGCTGGGTCTGGATTTCTAAAACATCAAGGACTTTGCTAGGTCTTTACTTAGATCAATATCAGTTTCGATTCAATATGAATCATCATAAAGGATCCCAGTGTGCTTTCCTGACACATCCATTCAATTAGGTTGCAAGCTCCTAGAGGCAGAGATCTTGTCTGTTTTATCTCCATAAAGCACTGGCACACCTTTGGAGCTCGATAGATAAGTCTTGCAGCACCCTTCTGCGGTAGCTGGTGATATCCTTATTTTACAGCTGGATGAACTGAGCACAAAAAAGATTAAGTGACTTGCCCAGGGTTGGAAAGTGGGTCAATTGCAGGATCAGGAATAGAGCCCAGAAGTCCTGCCTTGCTGGGTTCAAGTCTGATCTGATCTTGGCTGGGTTAAAACAGGAGCGAGTTAGTGACCCCAGTGTAACAGCACCTTTTCAATGGAAAGTCAAATAGCCAGCCATTCTGAAGGCTGAGAGGAGTCTGGCTATCTTAGGGGTCTTATATAGCCCCGGCTCCCATTGAGTTTGAGAGCCTGATAGTCTTTAATGTATTTATCCCCACCGCACCTCTGGGACAAAGGGTAGAGCTGTACCTTCCTGCATTGTACGGCGCAGGGGGAAGTTGAGGAACAGAGGAACTGTGATTTGGCCAAGGTCGCACAAGAAGTCTTGCGGAGCTAAGAACTGATCCCAGGTCTCCCAAGTCCCAGCCTGGCATGCTAACATGGTGTAATTTCTCCACGTGTGCACAGCATGTGCATCTTATTCACCATGTGCTTTCTGTTGCCGTCTGCCACCGCTGCTTTTAGTCTGCGCTCGTTTAATTTGACCGAGAAGCTTACATTAGAAGCCATTCATTTCCCTGGCAACTGTGCTTGACGATCAGAAGCTATTCTTAGCATGAAGGACAGGTACAGATTTGTTTGCCTTGGCTGCAGAAACACAACCTCTAGCAGGTCTTTGATAATAAGAAGTAAATGTTAACTTGCTTTATCTGCTAATTACAGGACAAAAGCATAGGTGGCCTTATCAAAAATAATTATCCTCTTGAGTGAATGAAAGAAAATGGCACTAGCTACCAATAAATTTCCAAACTCCTACATTTCTACCTCTGCAGTTTTCCTCTGACTCCTGCTCTGTGGCCGTGCTAATTAATGTTAAAAGTTGTGTCTGAGAAATTGGTGCATTTCCAGGTGTATGTGAAGTGCTAGGAGGGTGTTTGTCCCCATGGTGGTTGTGGTTTTTGAGATTAGCACAAATAGCCCTCGCTAATAGTACTAGTTGAAAATTTCCCATCAAAGTTTTTCAGTGGAAAATGGCTATTTTTTGACAAAACAAACACTTTTGCAAAAAAAAGTCCAGATTCATTGAAAATTTTATGAATGGACAAGATTTTTGGCCACAATCTAAAAATTTCAATGAAAGTGGGGGGAAAAATAGTCAATATTTTTAGTCAATAAAAAAAATATTATTTCCAAACTACCTTTACTCTCTAATTAATGATGAAATGTGAATACAGCAGCTGGGGTTCCGAGAGTTTGGGTTCTGTCAGCAGTTGGTTTCAGGTACGTGTTAGCCTTGATTCACACACCCAGCGCCTAGTGATGTGATGGAAAGGTCTTCATTCCCCACTCTCTGTTTGCCTGCAGTTGTAATGTGCCCATCACAGCGGTATCTGCGTGCCGTTGGACAGTTGAATAGGTGCACTTGCTTTTATGTGCCTAAAGCTTTGGGTAACAGTGTTTTTATTGTACACGGAGGTTTTTGTTTCAATCTACTCAAAATCAAGAGCTTGGAGTGGATTTTGAACCAAAAGCTCCTTATCCTATCCTTGATCCCTTAAGTCATCCAGTCTCCTAACAGGATGATTTTATCAAATATCAGAGCTTTGTCTTACTTGAGAGCTTTAGAAAACTAAAGAGACACAGACAAATTTCCATGAGGGCTCTCCTCTGAAATGCAGACATTGATTGCCTGTTAGAGTTTGAGCAGGTCGCGCTTGTTTGCTGTTCCTTGATGACAAGTCTTTTGACTTCTGTAAAGCATGAATCCTGATAAGTGCCTGGTAATGGAGGGAGGGAGGAAGAGTGAGTGTGTGTGGGGAGCAGGTGGGGAAGGGAGGGTGTGATAGTTCAGTGGTTTGAGTATGGGCCTGGTAAACCCAGGGTTGTGAGTTCAGCCCTTGAGGGGGTCATTTAGGGAACTGGGGTAAAAATGTGTCAGAGGATTGGTCCTGCTCTGAGCAGGGGGTGGGACTAGATGACCTCCTGAGGGCCCTTCCAACCCTGAGATTCTATTCGGTGTTGGTCCTGTGGTCAGTGTGTAGGTGTGTTACATTTACATGACTGACATGCAATATAGCCAGCCCTTGCCAGCTGTTCCCCACAGACCCCTCCTGCTCTCAGTCTAAGAGATAACTGTGATATCTCATAGGCCTGAGGAAGAGCCCTTTGTGGCTCAAAAGCTTGTCTCTGGTAGAAGTTGGTCCAATGCAAGATGGTCTCTCTGATATCTCAAACGTTACTATATGCCCACTCTTGACCAATGCCGACTTGTTAATGGCAACCCTGGTCTTAGCTGTCAGTAGCATTTTCTAGTGCAAGTACCTGGTCTGTGTCCTTTGGACTTTGCACTATATAATGCCCTCTGGAGTGAAATTGACAAAGTGTGTTGCCAAACCACTCATGGTAAAATGAAGTGTTTATCTTCCTCCCCAGTTTCTATTGATCACCTTCCTTTCCTTTCTTCTCTGTGTTCTATGTTCCCTTCTCCTATCCTTCCCCCTTTTATCCTCTGTCCTGGACTCCACCTCTGCACTCAGCCACCACCCCAGAGGCCATTTTTTGCATGTCTGTTTTGGAGTGGTATTTGATCCCACTTACAGGCATGTTGCGTGCTCGGCCTGGCAGGCTATTGATCAGCATTCTAGGTGGAGCATACCAAGTGATGGGTCATTGGGAGATCTCCCTCTCCCAAATTTTCTGCAGTTCTCTACTCCAAAAACAAAAATCTGGTTTTACAAAGTGGCTTCTCTAGTGCTGGTGGCTAAATTCCAGTTGGCACGTGCAATATGCTAAGACAGGAGTAGGCGAGGATAGCTGTTAGTGAAGCGTTACATGTATGTGACACATGCTTGAATCTGGAAGCCTGAGATACAAGAGTGATTAAGAGACCTGCCTCCCACTGAAAGTTTTGGTTCCCTTGGCATGGAATAGAAGTGAGTGACACTTACGTATCAAGCCAACACGGGGTATTGGTTATTCCATAGCTGAGTGCTTGAGGGCAGGAGAGTTGAAGGATTCAGTCTGGCAATCAGTTGGAAGAGCAGGACGTGTTAGTGGCCAAGAAAACCCTCACAACTGAAAAATTATCAAATATGTTACTGAAAACCAAGGACTGAGAGCTACCTGTGCTTCTCTTGGTTGCTTGCAATGGGCTACATATGGTTGTTTTTTTTTTGTTTGTGTGCAATGGTGCTTACAGTAAAGAAGAGATTAGACTGCAAAACTGCTATCTCAACACTGGCAGAACTAGTCTGGATGGCCAAATACCATCATGAATCTCATATTAGGGCTTCGTGGGCAGGGGCAGCTCCAGGCATTTTGCTGCCCCAAGCACGGCAGGCAGGCTGCCTTTGGTGGCTTGCCTGTGGAGGGTTCGCTGGTCCTGTGGCCTGCGGGAGGTCTGCCGAAGCCGCGGGACCAGCGGACCCTCCGCAGGCAAACAGCTGAAGGCAGCCTGCCTGCCGCCCTAGCAGTGCCGGCAGAGTGCCCCCCACGGCTTGCTGCCCCAAGCACACGCTTGGCGTGCTGAGGCCTGGAGCTGCCCCTGTTGGTGGGGAGAATCCCCATCGTTGTGAAAGCTTGCAAGTGTCCTTTTGATGCTTTCAGGAGTTGAGCATGATGTGTAAATTCAAGTTCCCTTTGTATCTCCAGTCTAGGAATCATAGTCCACAGATCAGTACAAAGATATCTAACTGAAAATGATCTGGGTGTGTGAAACAGCACAGGAAGAATCTAATGGAATTGGACTCCAGAGAATATAGTCAGTCCTCTGACTGACTGAATTTCATATTGAAACTCTTCTGCTGACAGCGGTCAGTGGAGGACAGGGGATATACAGCAGCACTGTAGTGACAGGACCTATAGATTGGCACAGTCAGAAATGGGAACCACTCTTCTGCATGTCACCCAGAGTAGAAGTATGGGGAAGAATCAACAGCAGGTAATACAGGGGGACAGGAGGTGCCCAGAACACTTCAAAAGAGATTAAATCAGAGCTGGGTGGGGTGACCAGATGTCCCGATATTTTACAGGGACTGTCCCGATATTTTACAGGGACAGTCCCGATTTTTGGGTCTTTTTCTTATACAGGCTCCTATTACCCCCCACCCTGTCCCGATTTTTCACACTTGCTGTCTGGTCGCCCTAGAGCTGGGTCTCCAAGACTGTTGAACAGAGGTCAGGGACTCTGCACTGGGCACCTGAGATGTTCAAAGAACCTCCATGCCTGTGATAAAACACAAATTAGAAATTGTCGCAGCAAGGCTTGTTCACCCTTATGAAGGAGAGTTATGGCAAGTCTCTACATCATTCATCTTGGAATGAGAGGTGTTAAATCACTGGATACTTCTCATCAAGTCTCTGAGCAGGATTCAAAAGGAGGTGCAGAGAGATGCAGAAACCCTTCCTCCTTCACTGCTGGTGTTACTTTAGGAAGCCAAGCCAAATAAATGGTCGTGATCCGGAGGGTGGGCTCTAGTGCTGTACGAATAGTAAGTAATCCAAATGCAGTGCAAACCCATTCTATGTGCTGGATAGAATGCAGTTGTCCTGACCAAGGCAGAACTAGCTCACAGACGGAGGGACTGAGTTTTTAGCAGGAGAGGGGAAAATAATAATTGTAATAATAGTTTCCACCTACTGTGATGTGATAAACTCCAGACAGTTAAGCTCCTTTGGTAGATTGATAATGTGTGGAGCTCCCATTAAAGTCTGCAGGGCTAATTTGCTTGCACAAAACATGCCTGGAATCATGCATTCTGAATCTTCCCTCATCCTTTAGTGAAAACCCCACCCCGAACCAGCTGCGAAGACTGGAGCACCAGGGATCTCTGTGTGGCGCAGGCAATGCTGTGTAGCTGATGCATAAAGAGGAGGATTGTTTTCCTGCTCCCCTCAAACCTGTCACCTCCAGGAGAAGAGTCATTTACTGACACTAAAGGGAAAGCAATGTGTCATCTGAGAGGTGTCCCTTTACCACTTTGCTGATTGAGGCAGTCTGGCAGGTGACAGTTGCACTGGGCAACGGCCCATTCACAACAAAAGTGCTGAGTTAGAGGGTTAGGAACGTGATCTCTTTCCGTTCTTGCTGCTGCTGTTACATAAGCTTGGCTTTCTTCATTACTAGGACCATTTTGATCTGCAGGGTGATGGCAGTGACCTGGGCCTTTTGTTTTATTTCAGCAATAGGGGTCAGACTGTGATGAAGAGGGAATGCGAACACCTGCGAATGCCCACTGCAGACTGGTGTCGAGATGCATTAGATAGGAGTGAACAGGTGGGGGCTGTGCTGGATTCCTGCTCAACTTGTGCTCTTCTCTGGTGGAGGTAGCTGGCTTCAGCTTCCTTTGTGATCCTAAGATGCATGACTGTCTTGTGGACATTTTTATGTGCACATGTTTCCCTCCATGGGGGCAAAGGCTGAGTCAAGCCCCATATGCTGTCCCTCCTGCTAAACCCAAACTATACTTTTTAATGCAATTCCTCGCCATTCCCAACATGACGGATGGCATGTTAGACATGACAGAGGGAGGGCTGCGTTCTTAGACACGGAGCCTGCTTCAGAGCCCACTCAGGGCGATGGGAGTTCTTCCATTGACTTCCATGGGCTTTGCATTGTTCCTTTTGCTCTGCTCCAGGTATGAGTCAAGCATCAGATCTGCAGTGGAGACACAGAGCAGAGGTGTTTCACGTTACAGGCAATAGGGCTTTGTCCTTTCCATCTTGCCTTCCTGGAGCTACCTACGTGCCGGGTTCTTGCTAGGCTCCAGGGCACATGGAGTTCAAACACAACCTCCTCCTCCAGCCCAACGTTGTGGACTTTTGTCCTTGGCAGTAGCTGACAGCAGATGGGCATTCAGGCAGTGGAGAGGAAGGGTGGATAACAGCACTTTGCTGTTCAGAAGCCATACACATCCCGGCTCATGCTTGGTGCGTGTTGTGAAGGTGCATAATAATCATAGCAGCTATTAGAGCTGGTCCAAAATTTTTCATTAAAAAAAAAAAAGATAAGTAGCTTTTTAATGAAAATGGAAATTTCTGCTGGAAATGCTAAGTTCTCATTACGTTTTTTAGGTTTTTGTTAACTGAAACCCTACAAACATTGGACTTTTTTTTGATGGAGAACTCAAAAAATAGTGTTGACAAATAAATGCTTTAATCAAAAAACAAACCAAAAAAATAACAAACCTCTCTGGAAAACAAAAAAATCTGCCCCGGTTCTATTTCTGTGCTGGCTGGTGTAACTCTTACTTTGCTCGCTTGCATTGTGACCCATCGAAGGAGAGACCTCTGGACTCTATGCTGGTCTCACAGGCCTGAGACTCTGGCTGAACGAATGGAGTTCCTGGGTGGGTTAGTTTGAATGGAGATTGGGACAGGTGGCGACCCATTGATTAGGGTACCAGCTGACTGCTTTTTTAAAGAAAAAATCAGCCTGGTTGGAGAATCCGTCTCCGCCTCCTGATCTTGCGGCTTTTGGAGGGGAGTGTTGGATGGTAAAACAAAGCAACTAAGACCATGAACTTTTAATGTAGCATTGAGGCCCGATGATGACCTCATTCTAAGCCTCTCGCTATATCTAAGTCTGAAACTATGAGAATTTAGTATTAAAATGTAAAAATGAAAGAGAATAGCCAATGTTCACTCATCCTAGGGCACTGTGCTATTACTCAGGGGTGGGGGGAACCAGACATTTCTAAACCAGATGTAGAGATTTACTGGCACTCCTGAGTGCCTTTTGATTATACTCCTTTTTAGATAATGGATGATAAAGCCTTTAAAAATACGTAACCTCTCTAAAGGTTGGTGACGTTGGGAATCAAAGTGGATTGTGAAATCTGGTGACCCATCGGAGTGAGCCGGTGAAATGAAAATTGCTTTAATGGAAGTGCATGAATGAACAAGATTGTCCAGTAGTTTAGGTCCAAAGTGAGAATTTTGCTTTAATAAAAATCTAATATAAAAGCCCCCCAAATTATTCATTTTATAGCAGTAAGTTCTTAAGGGCTGCCTTGTGCTTATAGCTGTACACAAATGTGGAAAGCGGCAATCTCTATTCTGAAGGGCTTAAAATACATGCAGATGAAGGAACATTTATTTTTTTCTAACACAGACCCTGCTGCTCCAATATGTTCACTTGTATTGTAGTAGGTCTTTGTAACCCTGTTGTAGGTGGTGTTATACAGACAAACACCCTGCCCTAAGAGATTGCAGTCCATATAGGATCTGGCTAAACAGGGCACGAGGCTGGGAGTCAGGATGTCTGAGTTCTGTTCCTGGTTCTGCCACTGACCTGCTCCATGACTTCGGGCAAGTCACTTCCCCGCTTTGTGTCTCAGTTTCCCCTTCTACCCTTGGTCTGGCTTGTCTGTTTAAATTATAAGTTTTTGGGACAGGCACTGTCTCTTGCTATATGTCTGTAGACTGCCTGGCACAATGATGCCCCAATCTACCATATTAATGATAGTCTGTGCAAGCCTTTTTTGGTTTTGGATTTTAAAATATTCCCCTTTGAAACCTAGACCCTGCAACTTGTTTCTTGTTGGAGCGGAGAGGAGTCCCAGGGGAGAGGCAAGTGAAACTGACTGGTGTCTTTCACAGTCTAAGGGAAATGCAGACAGCAAATGGTGAAAAGTCAATTCAGCAGTTTTGAAAATAATCTGCTTTCAGTAATCTGGTGTTTATTAGCCACATGGGGATGGGGAGATGGTTAAAAAAAAAATACAGGGCCTGATTTTGCTGTCAGTTGCACACAAGTGTAAATCCTGCATGACTGTTGTTGGCAACTGTAGATCCGTGCAGAATCAGGCCCATGATTTTTATTCTGTCAAGGTCCATTTTAATCAAGGTTTGTGATGACTGATCCCTCTTTCCTTCCTCACTGCTCCCCTCTGGTGGCTTCCTTCGAACCTCTGGCTCACTCATTTGTTCATCAGGAGCCTCTCCATGATGCACATCAGTTTCCCTCACTCCGCAGCCTCCTCTCCTGCCTTTCTCCTCCTTTCCTCACCTGCTTCCAGAAGCAGTGGTGTGTACATTGTAAATAACGCCATCTGCAAGGGGGCCAGTATCATACTGGGGCCCCACGAGCTGGCAGCTCAGGATATCAGCCCTGTGCTTTGAGGAGCGGTCTGCAGAACCCCAGCCCCTCACTCTGTCTGCAGAACTGCAGGGAGGGAGAACTTGTGGTCATTTTTCCGTCCTGGGACAGAAGGATGGAGCTGGAGAAAGGAGCCACTTGGGGCATGAATCTTTTCCCTCGCTTGGCCCCTTCCAGTTGGGTGCTTGGCTTGCAAGGGCATCCTAGTACTTGTCCAGTGCAGCCTGAGCCCTTCTGTTCTGGACTGCTCCAAAGGAATGCACTGTGCAATAGATCGATAAGGTCCCTTTTTGGGGCACAATTTTATGACCATTGGGAGTAAACCTGAAGCTTTAGTGTAAAGTCAAAGTTAAAAATTGGTAATTTGTTCCTGCAGCCAGGTTTGCTGGCTCAGGAATGCAGGCAAGGATGGAGGTGAGGTCATGGTTTACATAGGAAAGCTCTCCTGCCCTGATGTATGCGAAGTCCTGTGGGTGAGATGCTCCTCTTACTGGAGCTAATTTTACCCATCAGAGCTGATGCAGCTGGCCCATACTGCCTGTGTCTGACATCATCTTTCCTTTCGCAGGATGTCCTGAGAGCACAGTGGTGGTGAGTCCCTGCATGTCTGACATGGACACTCCGGTTGTGGTTGATTTAAAAGCCATAGTTATCAGAACAGCTCGCGGCTGGGCATAATAGATTAGGAGAGTGCACACTTCATCACGAGTGGAAACCCAGGACTGCCTCCTCCATTGCTGTAAATTGGCATTGACTTCAATGGAACGGTGCTGATTTACACCAGTGGAGTGTCTGGCCTCCTGGTTTTCTGCAGCAATCCCCCCTCCGAGAAGGCAGCAAAGGAGTGGTAGCTGTCACTGTTTGACTCGATTCACTTCCCAACAAGGGTTGACCAGAAGAAAATCATAAAAACAAAACAAAACAAAACAAAAAACCACACCCCACACACTTCCAGGTTATATTTTTTTGCATTATCATTTTTTATTGAATTCGTTTCAGAAAAATTATTATTGTCAATGTGTATAAAATATTAGAACCTAATAAACACAGAAACCAAATAAACTTAATAAGGACTCAATCCTGCAGTTACTTGGTGAGTAACTCAGTGGCACTGTTCACATGAGTGAAGTTACCCAGATGTGTAATTGTTGGCAAGACTGGGCCCTAATACCAGATAGGCCTAATCATCATGCTCTGAAATAGCAAACCGAGCTGCTTGATATAGGCTCCGCAGTCAGTGTTCAGGCACCAAAAGGTAAGTGGCCTGGTTTTTCGGCAGTGCTGAATATCCTGGAATATTGTTCAAGTCCGTGGAAGCTAAAGGAGCGTAGCAGTTCTGAAAATTAGGTCATTTATATTTAGGAACCTAATCTTGGAGATTTTGGCAACGAATCCCAAGCACTGGACAGGAGGTGGGTTAAAGGATCGGTCTAAATCCTGCAAATTTTTAAAGCATTTTTCATTTCAAACAAAACGGTCAGATGGAGGTGGATTGAAGTCTAGGGACAAAGGGAGGCAAACTCATTTCCCTCCTCCTCCCCAAGCGCCTGGCAATCATACACCAACAGACCCTTGTTAATTCACACTGGGAACTAATTCCTTGAGAGCTTGTCTACGCATCATTTTAACTGTATCGGCGTCGCTAAAGGCGGGACAATCCCTCTAGTGCAGACGCGGTTACAGCAGTACAGCTGTTCTTTACCAGAAGGGGAGTAAGCTACATTGGTATAAGGCATCTTCATACCAGTGTAACTGCGTCTACATCAGGACTTTTACTGGTATCACTATTTCAGTTTAAAAAAATAAATCACACCCCTAACCAAAATAGGGACCCCAGTAAGGCTTTCAACTGTAGACCAGGCCTTAGCATGGATAAATGTTGTGAATTAGCAGAAGAGTGAATGAGATTTTTTTTTTTTAAAGAAAGGCTGCTACATCATAAAATAGTTTTGACAATTGCCACTTTAATGGGTGAGATTTAGTGATTGTAGGTGCCTCAATTTTTGAGTGTCCAACACACGAGACAAGGGGGTTTTGTTTTCAGAAAACCTGGAGCACCAGTTATCAGGGTTGTTATGTTGGGCACCCCCAAAAAAAAAAGGAAAAAGGAAGATAGTCTGTGGCAAATAGCATCCCAAGGAAGGGCCTCAGATAAGAGGTCTGAGCCCAGGAGAATGTGCCATGGCACAAACCCAGAATGAGTGAATAAACAGCTGAAACGCGTGGGACCCAGCAACAGACTAGTGTTTGTACCAGGTTTAGGCAATCTATGGCATGCGTGCCAAAGGCGGCACGCGAGCTGATTTTCAGTGGCACTCGCACTTCCCAGGTCTTGGCCGCCAGTCCGGGGGGCTCTGCATTTTAATTTAATTTTAAATGAAGCTTCTTAAACATTTTAAAACCCTTATTTACTTTACATACAACAATAGTTTAGTGATATGTTATAGACTTATAGAAAGAGACCTTCTAAAAACATTACAACAAGCGTCAGCAACCTTTCAGAAGTGATGTGCCGAGTCTTCATTTATTCTCTCTAATTTAAGGTTTCGCGTGGCAGTGATACATTTTAACGTTTTTAGAAGGTCTCTTTCTATAAGTCTATAATACATCACTAAACTGTTTTTGTATGTAAAGTAAATAAAGTTTTTTAAATATTTAAGAAGCTTCATTTAAAATTAAATTAAAATGCAGAGCCCACCGGACCAGTGGCCAGGACCCAGGCAGTGAGAGTGCCACTGAAAATCAGCTTGCGTACCGCCTTTGGCACGCGTGGCATAGATTGCCTACCCCTGCATTACAACGTATTACTGGCACCCGAAACCTTACATTAGAGTGAATAAGACTTGGCACACCACTTCTGAAAGGTTGTCGACCCCTGGTCTGTACATAGTGGTGACATTTTAAAAATATTTTAGTTAAACCTGCTGAATGCAAAGTCTGATGGGAACTGTTTTAAAACCAGGTCTGGTCACAGGAGCATTGTCTACACGAAGCTCCCACTGGCATTAATGCTGGCTCAGCTGAACCAATATTAGAACTAGTGGGGAATGTTCTGTAGATTTCCCCATTGCAGATAAGATCTCAAGGCATCTTGCCAGGAGCCGAAGGGCAGCACCTAAATTGCATATAACTCTACATCAGTTTTACATGAAATGTAAACACACACAACCCTAATATTTGCTTGTACTTGTCTCCTCTTGGATGGATGGAGAGAATTTGCCTGTTGGCTGAGTTCATCCGCAACAGCAGTCTGCAATTTTTCATCTTCGTCTGTACCGTGCAATAAGTTGAAGAGGCCAGTAATGGGCTGCATTTTAGGCTATTGTAGTCTGTCTGTGGCTTGGCTCTGCCTGTTTTAAGTTATAGGTCTGGTGACGCCTGCAGTAAGCAGTAGGAAGGCTGATAACTCCGATGTCTCTTGTTCTGGAACATGAGTCAGATCCTGAGATGCATCAGTGCTGGGCTGAGTCACAGGGAGAGCATGCTAGGTTTGATCTTGGAAGGTGCTGAGTGCTTTGCCCCAGTGCAGCAAAGCACAAAGAAACATAGGGCTGGAAGGAACAGTGATAGATCAGCTGATTCAGTCCCCTGTATTGAAACAGGACCAAGTATCGTCTAGACCATCCCTGGCCCATACGATGGCTTTCCACAACCTCCCTGGGTGATTTATTCCAGGGCTTATCCATCCTGACAGTAAGGAAGTTTTTCCTAATGTCCAGCCTAAATCTACCTTCCTTCAGTTGAAGCCCATTTCTTCTTGTCCTGTTCTCTGTGGTTAAGGAGAACAATTTATCACCCTCCTCTTTGTAACAGCCTTTTATGTACTTGAAGCCTGTTATCATGTCCCCACTCAGTCTTCTCTTCTCCAGACTAAACAAACCCATTTTTTTCAATCTCACCTCATAGGTCATGTTTTCTAGACCTTTCCTCATTTTCGTGGCTCTCCTCATGACTTTCTTCAGTTTGTCTACATCTTTCCCATCGCGTGGTGCCGGGAACTGGACACAGCACTCCCGCTGAGGCCTCATCAGTGCTTATAGCTTTAAGGACGTGAATAGTCCCATTGACTTCAGTGGTACTACTCACGGTGCTCAAAGTTGAGAAGATGCCTAAGTGCTCGGGGTGGATCAGGGAAGAGTGCTCAGTAGATTACAGGAGCGAGCCCAATGCACATTAATGACTTTTCCACACTAGGGGGTCTGCGCCTATTGAAACCAGTGGCAAAATACGCTCCTTGATGTCAGTATTCCAGCATCAGGCTATTGGTGCAGAAACAAACTACTCTTAAAAAGGATATTTTGCAAATGAGAGGGGAAGGAAATTATCCTCCCTTTGGAATCTGTACCCTTTACAGACCTGCTGTGGAAGCAACGGAAAAGGTGTCCTGTTTGTGGGAAAACTAGGTGCCTTCCTCTTGCATTGCTGTAAACGGTCTAGAGGTAACCACTGGGGTTTTACTGCTTGTGATAGAAAAATGTTTCCTCGTACATAGCCCAGGTGAGAGAATTGCATGCCTCAGCTGAGTGGTTCTAGCATCACAGCCACAAATGGAAACTGTGCAGCCTGAGGAACGCCAGTGGTGTGTCTCAGCGTACCACACGGCAACACATCGGTCATGGGGGTTGGCCACACTTGGAGTGGCAAAGCCAAGATTAGAACTTCACTCCCAGTGCCCTGCTCTGACTGCTGCAGAATAACTCTGCTTACATTTTATGCAAGGGTGAAACTGCCACCATCATGAGTTTTCAGGGCTTCTCCTAGAAGGGCAGCAAAGTGAAATGTACAGGAATTGAGTCAGGTTCACTTTGGAGCTGCGGTCCTGTAGCAAGTAGCAAGAGGACCCGGGATGTGGATCCAGCCGAGGAGGAAAGGGAAAGGCTGAGAAAAGCTTCTTCGCTGGTATCCTTACTTTACTCCTGTGGATGATCAACCGTATTGGTCCCAAAAGTGCAGTAAAAGTAATTCCATGTGTGTATTACTCTGACTGTGGAAAATGTTGGGGTTGAGGATCACATCCGGCCCCCTAAATGGATAAGGTGGGGTTTAACAGCAACAGAGCAGCCCAGATACGCTTGCCAGCAGATCATATTCACCCTCCTCCCCCGACATCATTTGCGTCTCTTTCCCTCCCACCCCCTCTCAGAAGTTAGCATGTTTTATGAGCATGGTGCCTTGAAAGTCTCCGTCACTCACTTTCCTGGCTGGCACTAGCTGTAATCTTGTTCACAACGTACAGATGGTGGGTGTCCCAGAGGAATCCACATACTAAACCTCCATCTGATTTTGCAGTACAAGGAAAATGTGCAAAACATCCCAGAAGTAGTGTGGTTTAAACTGCAAGCTTTGGAAAATAATTGTAGAGAGGCCTGTTCATCACGGGGATTAATTGTGTGTCTTTCCAGGGCTGGGAAAGAAATCCAGAGTTGTGACTCAGGAGGAGATTTTGGAAGGAGGAAACCCTGAATATCTTCAAAGTGCCTTTCTGCATTCATCCAGGAGTGTTCAGTGCCAGAACTGGTATGTAGACCTATTTCTTGTCCACCCCGGGTAATTCTGTGCTGGTTTCTCCCCAAGAATTCCAACTCGAGACCCTTGTTTATGATTTTTCCTAAGGAATCACAATCACTTAATGGAGAGTGGAGGCTCACTGAAGATTTGAGACACAGGCACTAACTTTGTGCAGTGCTGAATGTCCTGGCACTCGGTGCCTTCTGTGGTGGAGAAGCTGAGAGCTCAGGTGCTCAGAACCTCTACAAAGTTATTAATGTTCAGAGCCCTGGGCTGAGTAGAATTTTAGAGCTTCTGTTGTGCTCGCTGAAGTAGGTGTGCTGAGGTCTGATACCAGATGTGTCCATGATATATATGAGGGTATGTGTGTGTGTATATGTAAATACGTAAAATGTAGCAGCGGATATAGATGAAACATGCATGTGCAGTACACAGTGATGCATGTGATATATAAAGTTTATCCATGCGTTGTGCACGTGTGTAATCTATCATCTGTGTTTGCGTACGTGTAAAGTATTTGTATGCATGCACACATGTACTCTCTGAATATGGAGCCATTTCAGAGCTACGATGCAGCCTCCTAGGGAAATGCTTCTGGCCAAGATGATAAAAGCCAGCTCCTGCTTTTCTGTGACTTCTGTCTATATTAATTCTTTGTGACCCAGTATTTGCCTTTGACTGCAAATGGGAGCAGTCACACACCTTTGTGTTAGCACATTTGACAGTGCATAGTTTGTCTGCAAATCTGACAGCTTCTTTTGAAATGCCCCAGATCCTCACCTTCTGCAAGAGGGCCTGGTGTTCGCCCTGTGTCTTCCTGCGACGCTGCCGAAGCCCCAGTGGTGTGCGGGTGTTGCCGCTCATGCGCTCTGGCTGTGGAGACGGTTGTGAATCAAATGTACTGAGGGATCCTGGTTACATAATGTCATTTAAGTGAAATTGGTCATGGCCTGAACCACTGGCCTAGTGTCGGTGATCCATACTGCCGTGCAAGGGGTTGTGGTTTTTCTTTTTCTTTTCAGTCCCTGGGCTTTTGCTTCCCAGTCTAGCACAGACTGGGCGTGTGCAGGGAAGGAAGAGTTTGTGTTGTACATCAGTGATCTCTGTCTGGGCAGAGTTTCTCCCTGGTGTGCTGAGATGCCTTGCAGTCTTCCTTGCAGACAGAAGAGCTGTCAGGCTAAATGGGCAATGTAGTAACGAAAAGAGTAAGGTAAAATTGGAGCAAGGAAAGTCGGGAGGGACCCTTGGAGCTGCCCAGGAAAATGCGGCTGGTCAATAGGCTCTGGGGGCATTTTGGTGTCTAATATGCTCATGTCACAAAAGGACAATGCACGTATTTGCATGTAATACAATGCTTTGCATGCGCTCTCAAGGTGCCATACTGGCTGTTTGTGGCTCACTCTGCGTACTACTGGTACGCAGCTGTCTTTCGGGGGAGATTAGCACTTTATTCCAATCGAATTGGGATCGTTTAAACTTGCTGGAAAGCCGCGCTCCCAAGACAGGCTGCCTGCCAGCCCGGATCATTAACTTGACCAGGATGGGTTCGGTCCCCGGCTCTCAGCCCGTTTTTCTCTTGATACATTATCTCTGGTTGAGAATCCAACCTTTCCCTGTAAGGTCACGGACCCATTAATCCCATGCTGCAGGCCAAGTGGCAGTAAATCATGTCCTGCCAGCCCCTGTGTAAATCAGATGGGCGCATTAATAGCCAGCGTGCCTCCGGGGTTCGTTCCCTTAGTCCCCCACTCGCTGCAGCCTGCGTTCCTCTCATGGTTAGTAGGGCAGGTGGGTGATTTCTCTCTCAGGCTGACACAGCTGATATTTCTCCTCTCGGCAGACGCAGGCAGAGTGATGGCGCCTGGTGCTCGTTAAATGTTGCCGGCCCTTTTCCTGGGGACCTCAGCCTGTTTGTGCTCTGAGTCCTGATCCACAGAGGGTCAATGTGCTCCTGTGGCCCCTTTTCTAACACCTACCTCACTGCTCTCTGTGCTTGGCGCGCCGAGGCTTCTGCTGCCCGTTTCATGTGCTTCCTGGTGTTTTGCTCTGCGTTCCTTGAGCAGGTGGTTTTACAAAATCCATCCAGGCACAGATGTGGCCTTCATCACCACAATGGTAGAGAGCCTGCTCCCACTGGTACCAGGGGGTTAGCCCTTGAATGGGATAGAACAGACTGCCCCATACGGCCTTGGTGCATTAGGAATGCGCCTGGCTCCCATGTCAAAGGCAAGTGCAGCTGGTACCCCTCTGAGTGTCGTCACTGGGTTTTAAAAAAGTAATTCAACAGCCACCTCCCAGGAAAGACCTGTCCCAGCTTTTGGCTGCCTGATGAAAACGAAGTGCTGTGCTGTCGTGCATCCCGGTCATTGCTCTTTGAATTAATGGTTGCTCATGTTAAGTCTCCTTACATTTAAAGAGGGGTGTGTGTGTTTGTGTGCATCTCTGTTTTGTGGGTGCATTCTGCCTCGTCAAGCTTTCTGTGCAGTGGGAACGGCATTTAAGCTATGTTTGATTCTCTTCCTAATGGGGAAGAGAACTCTGGTTTCTCTAGAGCAAAGGTGCTCATGTTCTCCATCTCCCAAGACATCGGAACGATCATAGCCTTGATCCCTGGAGGCCTTGGTGCCCTTTGCTGCCTATCTTAGGTATTTATTTGGGCCCCATCAGTGCAGTTTCTTAGCAGTTCAGATGTGTATCCTCATGACACCCTGTGTGATAGGGCATTGCTGTTATCTCCATTGTACAGATGGGGAACTGAGGCACAGAGAGGCTAAGTGACTTGCCCAAGGCCATACCAGAAATCTGTGGCAGAGCAAGGAGTTGAACCTGGGTTTCTCAGGTCCCAGTCTAGTGCTGTAACCACTAGACCATCCTTCCACTCTGTCTTGGCCCTTGAATCTTTTGATGCCCCTCCAGAATCCTTGGTGCTGTTTTGGTTAAAACTAAATGCTGTATTAAAAAATATCACTTTTTAAAGTTGATTGGCCATACATGGGCAAAGCCAGCTTTGGAGTTCAGTGCCTGGAAATCTGACAGCATCTTGTTTAAAAAACAAACAAACAAACAAATAAAAAAACCATCTATGGTAACATCAGCTCTACAGCCCATTCCTGTTGGAAGTGTTCTGAACTGCACATACCTCAAATTCTATATGTTCAGTGAAGCTAATGACTGCAGCCCTTACCTCTGGGTGGGCCGTTCTCTCTCTCCGCAGACAGAAGGGTTATAGAAGTTTTTAGGATGAGTTTCCCCCTTGGGCACAGGCATTGGGATCTGCTTCCCTTTCAGCCATGGAGCAGCTGCACCTGAAGGGAGATTCATGCTGGTGGGCCTGCAGCATTAATACCCACCAGCCACTTACCACTCTTGGAGCGGTTCTGCCAGGGATGGACAGCGTTAAAATCCAGCCAGATGCCGTAGGATTGCCGCACGGAGGCTACGTGGGAGGAGCACTGCATCAGCCCAGGTCCCTCATGCTGGCTGATCCAGACACCTCTAACCCTCCCTCCGCCATCCCTTGTAGTGCATTGGCACTATACATCCCGCTACATGGGATTCCTGCAGCTTAGGTTCCATTGGCAGAGCCTGTTGAGAGGGTATATCCGGTCTCTGTGTTTTTTTCAAATGTAATAAAACCTAGGTCATGTTTCCCCTGGAGACACCTCGGGTCAGAGATCTAAACCAAATGCGTTGGCCTGAGATGTGTGCGTCTGGGGATGCTCCCCTGAGGGTTTGCTCTGCCAGGGAATCTGTTGCTGTGACCAGGCCATGCTCTCTCTTCTGCTGGCACCACTCATGGTTTGGATCATGCTCCTCTCTTCCCTGGTGAGCTTTTCGGCTGTGTCCTGCTCGGGCTGCTGCTAGAGACCTGCCTGTGCGTTGATGCCTTGGCACGGAGGCCAAATCTACCCAGTCCTCTTTAAGTAGTGTTGTTTTTTTTTAAACTTACAAATGATCTGCTTGGTCTCCTGCAAATTATGGGAACTTGACCCCAAGTTCCCACAATTCCCCAAGAGAAGTGTTGATATCCCACAATACCCTGCAGCGAAGTTCCCCAAGGCGCTGCATCCGCCCGTGATGTATGGGACGCTAGGCTGCCTGCCCGCAGTGCAGTGCATCTTTTTCTGATACAGTCTCTTCCAGGGAGGAGGCGTGGCACCAGCAAAGGCCGATAATGTTTGTAGCAAAATGCCAGCAAAATACTGCTGGCCTGTCCCATCCCTCATCGGTTGGTTGCTTTCTCCCCAGTACACTGTTGCAAAGGGAATTAAATCCGCTCGGCATGTTGCACTTCAAGCCGGGAGCTTCCCAAGTGCAGACCAAGGACTGCAATGCTAGTGGGGCATGCAACGTGGTGTGCATCCCGTGGAGTTAATAATTCACACACAGCGCAGAATTCTGTCTCGAGATGGGCAAGTCGTCCAAGTGGCAAAGCTAGGGAGAGAAGGGTGGTTTTTTTGACATCCTTTGGAGTCTTGATCTCCATATTTGGAAATGTTTACCCATCGCACTGGTCTATTGGAAGGGGAGGGGAGGTGACTCAGGGTTTGAATTCCTGTTGTAACGTTTTTTTTTTTCCTCTCTTTTCCCCTTGTTTTGGAAGCCAGTTGTCGTCAGTTTTCAGCCCTCTTGCTCCTCGATCTCGTTCCTAGTGCCATCCGCTTTAGGGGGCAGCCTCTGAACTCCAGTAAGTACGTGGTTATTGCAGATGCAAGGGACTTGGTTTTTTGTGTAGTCAGATGGGTTGGTTGGGGGAGAAGGTGAAGCATGTTATGTCCTTAACCTGGTCTATTGAGCAGGAGTCAAAGAGAAAGAGACCTCCCGCAGCAATGAGAATTACCTGGTGGATCCATCTCAGAATCAACCCCCAGGCTCTGTCATTACCTGAGGGCCTAATGTTTGGCTGTAGATGGAAAGATCCTTTAAGCAGGCTCCACCTCCGTCCTTTGGTTCCGCAGGTTAATGCAGCAGGACAGTAGAGTACTGTAGAGTGAAATGCATAACACGCCTAGAGTAGCATTCAGCAGGTAAAACACAGCCTATGTACAATTTTGGTCTCATAAGCAACTGCGTCTATTAATGGGGCTATATAACCTGCAGGTATATTTGCTGCGAAAGTTAATATTTAACTGCATTTATTGTACAGCAGGAAGAAGTTTAAGCGTTTTAACAGGCTGAGGTTTTTTTCCTCCCAAGTTTTCAGTATATAGTTTTTCCTGTTCTTTTGTGTTTTCCTCTTTAGTATGAGTATATAATCTGTCCGATATCACAGCTGTCTGATTTCCCCCCAGCCCTTCCTTTCCTGAAAGGAAGCTACAGAAAGTCAGTGCTAAAAAGACCTGGAGCATTTTATTCCCTGTTTTATTTGTGGCAACTAAAGCCAGGCCCAGGAGTTTGGAATTTGTCCCTCTATTCTTACTGCCTTTTGGATTCACTATTCTGCAGCATCTGCAGTGTAATTTCTTTCTGCCCAGAGATGAGGGGAGAGCTTTCAACGTTGGTTCTGAATGGGTTGAACGCCAGTGAGTCCTGCACTTCTAATGGAGAGAAGTGTCCTAAATCTTTGAGCTTGAGAGGGGCATGAATGGGGAGGGGTTTAAATCACTGTTAATGATCACGGATATCTATATCTTCTGTCCAGCTAGTACGTTTATAGACGGATTGAGTCTGTTTTCATCATACTTTCCCTATTTTAAAGTGAAAAGCTAGAATGAAGGTTTTTTAAAAATTATCCTCTTTTTTTTTTTTAATTAAGGGAAGGATTTGCATCGGTGCTAACTCAGCTGGACAAGTGATTTGATCATTCTTGGCATCAAATGGGCATCTACTTTGTGTTGAGAATAGGGTATGACTCAGAGGGCGTTCAGCCCCTGAATGATCAGGGTCAAGAGGCCAAAGGACTTGCTGGCACAGTCTTGCAGACACTGACGGTGTTTGGAGTTTGCAAATCTCAGTTGCATTTAAACCTTTGTCGATTTTCAGCGTATCATTGATATTACTTCAGCCCTTAAAGGCCGTAACTGAAATGAGTGCCCCTTTGTGCTGTACACCAGATCAATGGCTTCAACCTGCAGTCTGCGGACCCTGGGAGTCCGCAGACTGCCTAGGATTTCCAAACGGGTCCGCACCTCCATTTGGAATGTTGTAGGGGTCTGCAAATGAAAAAAGGTTGGAAACCACTGCACTGTAGCAATACATAGTAAGGGCTATTTGTGGTCCCACAGAGTGTACAGCTTCTGAATCCTAGTCCAATACCTGAACCCAAAGACCATCCTTCCTTCTCTGTGTGTGTTTATATAAACATGCTTTCCACCAATGGGACTGAATGCTTTCAATGTCATTGGTGTACTGTGCTTTCTGCGCCTTTGACTCCTGAGCCTTGTAGGTTTCTGCAAAGTATGATATCGTTTCACTGCCAAAAGCGTCCGTCATTCAGTCATTCTTCTGGTTGGAAGAGGAAAGATCCCTCCAGCCAAGCGCGCATGGGCCTGGGTCACTCCTCAGGAAAGCCAAGCTCACGTCCCCACTTTGGATCACACTTGGAAATCTGTTGTGGGCCCAAAATTCTCCAACCAGTGGATGCTGAGGCTGGGGCTTTTGAGGGAGGAAAAAATCAGATTTGTGCCAGGGCAAGAATTGTTCATCTGATTCTCCCCTGTCCCCCGCCACTGCTTGCTGGAAGAGAAAATGAGCAAGGCAGTGAGGCCTTGTTAGGCCATTGGACAAGATCTGGGCCCCAAGACAATACTAGAGAGAGGAAAAGGCATCTCATCAGGAGAGCCACGTTTTTAGGTTCTTTCGCCAGCTGTATGAGCACAAAGATGGCATGAAGTTTTATACGCCTCTTCGGCTCGCTGTGGATGACTTGCTGCATCTCAGCACCTGAGGGCACACGCTGGGCAGGTGTGAGGGTTAACTGGTCCATGGGGGCTGATCTCCCCTCTTACTTCGCACTTGACCTTTTTCCATGTCTGGGCTGAGACCTGTGGAGCAAGGCAGCACCTGGGAGCAGCTGATACTGCCACTGTCCATGCGATCCCAGGTGGGTGGATAACCAGAGGACTGCAGCCTTCCAGAGCAGTCAGTCCAGCCCACCTTTCAAGACACCAGATGAACCCTGTCATCACTGATGGTAATCAGGCTCTATGATGGATGCTTCATCAAGGGTTGGCATGAGCTCCATGAATGGAGCCATTAAGGAAAGCCTAGTGAGTTAGGATAATTGTCACAGGATATTCGTGTGCCTGATTAACAACTCTGTACCCTGGGCTTGCACGTCAGCGTGCTTACAGAGCTCCTTGTAGAGCTTTAAATGCATTTCTGGCCTAGCTCAGCAGGTTTAAATGCTTTGTCTTCTGTGGTGTGTGGGAGGAATTGGCTTGCACGCTGTGTTTCATCTCCGTGCTGCAGCCTGGTGGAGGGATAACAGAACAGCCCCCGGGCTCGCCGGGCACAGGCCGTCGCTGCATTCAAAGTGTTCTGTTGTTACCTCTGCACAGTAATAATTCAGGTGCTACAGGAAGAATAAAAATGCACTGAGCTATGCTAGCTTGAGAACTTTTAAAACTTTCCTGGCGGAGGTAAGAGGAAAACACCCAGGTACCAAGGTGATGGGTGCCTTACGATATGAAAGGGGTGAAGAATCTATGCACTTGTTAAGACTGGATGGCAGAGTTATGGTCCCGTATTGTGTCTTTGTAATGATACTTTGCACCTCTGTAACTGAAGATTTCAGAATCCTTAACAAATATTGAGTCAAGCTGGTAAGCCAGGAGTGATATTGTTATCCTCGATGTACAGATGTGGAGACTGAGGCACATGGCGGTTGTGGCATAGCCAAGGCAGCATGGGAAATTTGGAAATAAAACACAGATGTCCTGATTCCCACAAGCCAATCGTCTCCCTTATGTTAAGCTCCTTCTGATCCAGGTAGCTGGAGCTTTGCAACCTTAGGCTGAAAAGTGCTATTACTTATAAAGTATAATTTTTTTACTAGTAAAATTACACTCCCACTGAAAATTAATGCAGCAATTACTCAAAGGAAAACTGAAATCTGTGAGTATTTAATACCACTGACGCCTGTTGTCAGTATATGATGATGTGATCCCAGCAACATATCGTTATGGCAGAATTACCAGGTAGTGATGTTACTTAATCTTAAAAGTTTTTTTTCCCTAGCCTGTGAGTAGTGTACGGGCCTTGAAGAAATGCTGTATTGTTGTTAGCTTTGTGATCTGGTTCTTGTGTGGGAGATGTTGCAAGCAGCTGGAGAGTTGACTGCCTCAATCTGTCTAATAGAATCAATTCTTGGGGCAGGATTGATTTCATGGGAACCAGGTATTGGTGTTTGGGATGAGATTTCTGAAACAGCTTGTGTGCTGTTTTTGACCACCTCTATTCAAGGACTGGTGTAAATAAAGAAGTTACATTAAGAACATACCCGGACTGTGCATCACCAGTTCCTCCTCCAAAAGGAACCTGACCTGCAGAGTCCCTAAATCTGTTACTGCTTGGTAGAGGGGGCACAATATTGATACTCGTCAGTCTTTAAAGACTTTTTGAACATCCAGCTGGCTCCCTGTGCTAGGAAGGAAGCTGGTTCTTGCTCTGGGCTGGTTGTATATTGTCAATCTCCTGCTCTGCAGATATTGCAAAGACCAGTTCCAGCAGAGCAGTCCACTGTGGCAGCTGTTTCCCTTCCGTATAGTTTTTGTTCTTCAGATAAATCAGTCTTCATCAGTGTAGGCAATTTTTTTTCTAAAAAAAGAATTGTTATAATCTGTTGAAATTAAAACCAAAAGGGGGGGGCAGAAGGGGGTGGTAAATGGATATTAAGAAATAGAAAACAATCAATCAAATAGTACATTGTGTGTGTAATTTTTTCCTTGGCAAATTGCCATGAAATTGAAGAGCATTTGTCGTTTCACTTGCATTTGAACTTTGCCAATGGATTGTTTGCACTTCAGTCATTTCACAATGGGTCCTCGTCTTTGGTACCTCTCCATGTGCCTTTTTAAAAAATCCAGCCCCCCCACCCCAAACTCTTACTGCCAGCAAGAGCTTGTAGTCAATTGGATCATCTTTAGTAAAAGGTGATTTCATGGGAAATGTGAGGGTGCTCCAGCTAAAATGGAAGGAATCATCTGTTGTTCTGAGGGTGAGGCTTTCCATCAACAGTCGCGAAATATGTACAATTGTGATACTTTCTGTCTGGGAGGGATTTACAAATAACACAGGCTTGCCACACCCCAAAAGACAGGAAAGCATTTCTCAGCCCCAGTGTACCAATGCGCATTGCAGATAGTGGTTAAATAACATGTCTGAGGTCACACAGTGGATCTGTGTCAGAGCCAGGAATAGACTTTAGATAGCTTGACTCCTGGTGCTGAAGTTGAGCCATGAGACTATTGTGTATCTCTGTAGGGCTTCTTAAGGAGGTATTTTTACCAGCAAAGTGACTGTTGCTAAAAACAAAAGACTAATATTTTCAAAAGAATCAGTGATTTAAGGGGGCCTCAGCTTTTACTACAGTGCTACATTAATGTGCACTAGGGTGCTTTTAGTTTGGCCCAGTTAGTGTGCAGCCAGCATGATGGTGCACTTAAGAAGTCACACTCCTCTGGGGTGCATTGCTGCGCTGTGTAGACAAGTCCTGGGACCTCTTCAAGGTTGCTGATTTTCAGAAAGTGCCGAGACCACCTTCAGGTGTCTCAAGCTGGGCACCGCAAAAATGAAGCCTCCAGAATCACTAGTCACTTTTGAAAACCGTAGCCCCAAAGTTCAGCTGCTTGAAAAAGCCACTTTGTAGTGGGTCATGGAATTTTTTCCTCATCTCTTCAGCTGTGTAACCTTGCCCAATAGTCAATTACACATATGATAGTGTTGCAGAATAACACACACAGTCACTGTATATACTACAGTAGGAGTTGGTCACTGGCCAGCTAAAACATTCAGCACAGGGCAAGCAAGCAGGTTGCTTTTAAAAGCAGTCGATGTTCTGTACTAACACAGCGTATAATGAAGCCTGCAGGTTTACAGCATGTAATGTGATATGTAGTGTGTTAATCAGGATAGCGGATGGGTAAGTGCTGTTAAAAAGTATCGTAACATTCTAGGATCATTTAACTCCTGAAACATGAAACAGCGCCTAGCACGGTGGAGTCCTGGTCTGTGGCTGGGGTCCCTAGATGCTACCACAATCCAAATAGTTAATAGTTGTAATCATAACAATGAATGTTTTGGGTTGTGGTCCTGGTGTTGATCCTGACTAGCTGTGTGACTTTGGGCAAGTCCTTAATGGTCAGAGCACCTGCAGCTCCTGCATACTTAGGCAGCTTTCTGGGGGCTCAGTGCTTCAGATTGCTTAAACTCTGTGCCTTATTTCCCCGTCTTTAAAGTGGGGCTAATAACTTCCCTCATAATGCACTTCGAGCTCTTCAACCAACGGCATTGTCAGCCTGACCCTCTACTACTAGGGTACGTCTGCATGGCGAAAAAGACACTCGGCAGCAAGTCTCAGACCACAGGCCCGCTGACTTGAGCTTGTGGAGTTAAAAACAGCCGTGGAGATGTGTGAGTTCGGGCTGGAGCCCAGCTCTCAAACCTGGTGAGAGGCGCTGAGCCCACACGTCTAGATGGCTATTTTTAGCCCTGCGTGGAGAGGCTGAGTCAGTTGACGCTGGCTCTGAGACTTGCTGCTGCAGGGTTTTTTTTGTTTTCTTTTTGCGGTGTCGAGGTACCCTTGGAGTCTGCAAATATATTGCCATTGGGAGCAGGTTCTAAAGAAGGGCAATGTGTGACTACTTGTCTCCTAGTGTTGTTGAATCAAGGTAATGTTTTCAGAGCAGTGTGTTTCAAATCCATGAGCATGTTCAACGTGTTGTGATCTGGAAGCTCCTTTGATATCTAGCCTCTCTACTTTTGTGTTTGTAAGTTGCTTTCTTGGAGGAAGATGCTTATAGACTTGTCCATGCCATTGGGCATTCGGATCTTTAGAGAACAGGGAGCTATCTCTTTGCAGTTCAAACAGCAGTGTGAAGGGGACATTTTTCAAAAGTTGCCATTATAACTGCACTGACCAGTCCGATTGGTAGGTACAAGGCAGCTTACTCCTACCTCTACCTCTTTTTGCCTGTGGACGTTGTCATGTGGAAATGTATGGGCTAGGTGTGCTACCTTTCTAATGGCTGGTAACTGGACCCCCAAGGCCCTGCCCCCTGTTCCGCCCCTTTCCCCCAAGATTAAAAAAATGGACATCAGGGCTTGTCAAATGGCACCTGGACACACAAGCCAAAACCCGGGCTGTCCAGGTGAAAACTGAATGGATGGGCGAATCGTCAGATTCCATTTGGAATGCTTGTTCTTAAAAATTCCTAGTTTGGTCAATGCTGAAGTTTAGAGAGGTGCACTTGGATAGGAGGGAGGCTATTTTTTGTGTTGTGTTCTTCATTTGCTGGATGATTGCTTTGTCTACGAGTGCCCTGAATTGATTTCTAGTTTCCTGCTAATCAGTGAGCCGGCAATTACTACCGCCTCTGATTGCAGCAGTGATGCCAAGGAGAGCTTTCATGTCCCTGAAGGTTGTGCACTCGAATCCCTTCCTTTCTCAGTGTACAATTTGACTATGGCCGGGGGCTTTTACAGCTTTGCCCGAAGGGTTTAGATGAGGGTCCTGATAACACAATACATTGTTATCGTATATGGCGGCTGACGTACAAACTACATCTGTAACACTGGGTTAGTTATCAGTTAATTCTATGTGGAGCAGCACGCAAGGGCTAAGAACTGTCTGGGTTTTTTTCAACGAAATGTCATTGATCAGAAAACTTCGATGTGCCAGAACAAACCTGTTGTGGAAATGTATTGGTTTTGCCAAAACTGTTGTGGGGAAGGCTGTTCAGCACTGGGTTGGAATTTCTGAACAGCCACAGAGAGAGGGATCCCAGAATAGCCAGGAGCCTGTGGTCGGGGCCTTCACATGGGAAGTGGGAGACCCAGGTTCGACTCCCTGCTCTGAATCAGGCAGAGCCCCACACGGGGTGTAGGGAAGGTCGTTTCTGGTGGTAGGAGCTGTGAAGGAGAAATCTCAAAATGGCTGTTGAAGCTACAGAGACCAAGGGCTAGTCTTGGAGCTAGTCCGGAACAGGCCCATGAAGGATTTTCAAAGCAAAGAGGGCGTTTGAGAAAGAAGAGTTTGAAATGGATGAGTTGTTGGAGTTTTTGTAGGTTGGGGCATGTCTGAGAAGTGGGCAGAGGCTAAGGTCCAAAGACCTGGGTCTGAAGGAGGCCAGAGAGCAGGGAGTTGCTGTAACATAACCCTAAGCCTTGGAGTATCTTCTTTTAAGATAAGGAACCAGCTGATTATATGAACTCTGTCAACTGTCTTGTGAGCACTCTTGGCCAAGGATCTCATGCTGCTGACGGTCAAGGGACACTGATTCTGTTGGGTGACTGCTTCATCATTCGGAGACTTTCGGTGCCAAAGTAGCCAGCCAGTTATTTTCGTCAGCTCAGCGCTGACCGAGGGATTGGATGTTCATCTTCCAAAGTGACTTTTGCTTCAGGCTTATGGGTTTTTTGTGGGAGTTTGGCTCTACCGTTCACCCCGGGGCCAGTGTTGTACACACAACCGTTCCGTTCTCATCTTCTCATTCCGATGCACGCCAAAAAATCCAAAGCTGGGTTTCAAATAGTAAGATTTGTGGGCCAGATTCTCAGTTGGTAGAAATCAATGTGGGGTTGAGTGGAGCTACCCCGACTTACACTGGCTGAGGATCCAGCCTTGTGTATTTGCTATCCCAAAATCTTAATGAAAATGGAGTGAAAATGGGGTCTGAGGTGGAGGTTGAAAATAACACAGTCTAGTCTTTTCTAGCTGTGGATAAGTGTGCGCTCACACAAGCTTCTGCGGGTCTCAGGGTTGGAGGTTGTGGGTTAGCAATATTGGTAAAGCTCTTACTTCATTCACCTCCCCTTCTCAGCCATTTGTGAAGAATGTTGATAAATGTAAGTAATAGTCCAGGAGATAAGAGATAAGGAGAAATAGTCTTGCAGTAACCAGCTTTAGATTAGCATGCTGCGGAGAAAGCAAACATAAAGTGGGCTTAATGTTGGCAGCACATGCAGAGCTATCTTGGAATGCTGATATTATTTATTTATCATTTACACAGCCCTGTACACTTATATGGCACTTTACAAACAGAGGAAGGCCCTTGTCTCGGAGAGTTTGCAATCGCAGCTAGAGGGGGTCCAGGTGAGAGAGGGTGTGGGTGGACTGCCGGAGAGGAAAGCAAGATAAGGTGGGTTGCTGGAAAAAGGGACTTCGGTGGCAGGGGATTTGTAGGCAGCGGAGCCTTAGGAGAAATGGCTGGAGGTTGGAAGCTGCCAGAGGAAAGCGAGGAAAGGCAGTGTAAGGAAAGGAGATTGAGAGGCTGGGCAGGGAGCGAGAGGGGAAAGGGGAGTGCTGAGAAGAGCAGCAAAAATGACGACTGGGCTGGGAGAGGGCTCAGACTTGGGAGGAAAGAGTGGAATTTTAAGTATGTACTGAAGAGTGCAGCTTCATAATAATTTAGTAGCAGCTGAGTTTAAAACATCTTAAATTGCCAGTTATCTCGACTCCTTTCTTTTGGTCTGCAATATTATTTTTTGAGGGGGGAGGGGAGGATGAGGAGATGAGTCATTTCCAAAACTGAGCGGTACAGAGCATTCTGTTTCATATTCGGCACGCTGCAGTTGGAAGGCTTCTTCCTGGGTGTGGTGTGCAACAGAAGCTGCCTTCAGTAGGAGTAGGGTGGCACTCGGGTGGGTGCGTGTGGCTGGCCCAGGAAAGTGTCTTCCTGCTGTCAGGTGCCAGCCTTGTGCTTGGGCTGTCGGAGATGCAGCACAGAGGGTGCCTCGGAGGAGTCCGTGAAGAGGCCCCCGCATGGCTGTCGGGAGACTGTGCCTAGCTCAGTGCACGCCGCAGCCTTGCCTGACTGGAGGAGCCATGTCTAGATCTGGAGATGGTCGAAAACATCCTGAGGCACTTGCCAGCCACCTCTCAGAGACAGTGTCACTCTTAACCCTTTGCAGCTACTTGGCCGTGCATTCTCGCTGTGCAGCCTCAGTGTCTGCCTTCCCGGGTGACGGTGGTGAGATGAACATTTTAAGTTCTGTCTTAGGGCCCCTGTTACCCTTGGTGTCTGTGTTTTTCCTCCTAACACCTCTCTGAGGTGGGGACGTGCTATTATCCCATTTGCTTGGTGGGGGGCTGAAGTGTGGAGAGAACAAGTGACTTGCCCAGGGTCACACAGAAAGTCTGTGTCAGAGCTAGGAACTGAACCCAGCTCTTCTGAGCCCCGGCTGGTGAGACAGAGCTAAATATACAGGCAGTCCTTGACTTTACAACGTTCGACTTAAGAGGAGTGGCACTTACGATGTTTCTGTATTGACATCCTGATTTGACTTACTGCCATTGGTTTCGACTGAAGTACTCTCGGTCCTGCACTGGATTGGATTGTGGTTCTGAGTTACAGCGTTTTGACTTAACGATGCAATTTTCAGGAACCAATTGTGTCGTAAGTCTGAGGACTGCCTGTAACTTATGCAGGTTTATGCATGTCTTTCTCTTTCTGAATGGGAGGTGATGGAAGAGAAATGCGCAGTTCAGAACCTCCAGCTGTGCAGAGCCACTGGACTGTGCCTCTCCTAAATTGATCTTTCTGTGACTTTCATTTACTCTGATTTTAAAGAGGCCTTATCAGTCTGGTCAGCCCCCGAAGTGTATCGTCCTTCTGCATGTAATACTAAGGCTTTGGCAGCTTTTGCTGGATTCATTGGGATTGCAGCTACCCAACCACATCTATGGACACCTGAACTTCAGCAAATTGCCTGCTCCATGATCATGGTTCCCTCTTGCATTCTGTAATACAAAGAATATATGAAAACCTATCAAAAGACAGAAGAAAGCTCATCATGCTTGTTTCAGGCCTTGCTTAGGTTTTCCCACCGAAAGTCATTCTTCTTTGTGTAAGCTGTTCATCTCTCAGGATCAGGAGGGAAATTTCCCCGATGTGCTGCCTTGCACATTGAATAGGATGTGTAGTTATTTCATCTTCATTTGAGCCATGAGACATTGAGCTGAGCCAGAGACAAAGTACTTGATAAGACCAACATTCTGAACTGCCATGACAAATCCTAGTTCCTGTGATTACTACAAGAATATTTCTGTGGTGATCTTGACTGACTGACTATTATTCGCACACCTGTCACGAGGTGCAAATAAGGCCTCAGATACTGTCATTAAGCCAGACTAAGGAAGAGATCACTCCCAAACTCAAACTCGCTAGGTTTGCGAGGAAGGATTGATGACCTCAGAGGGGCCCACAGTTGCCAAATTTGGCTGTTTCTAAGCTGATGAAGCAGAAACTGAACTTTATTGGATCCAAAGCACACAAGGACTGTTTAACAAGCAAATAAAGACTGGGGAGAAAAAGAGAGAAGCCCAAAAGTGGCTTTGGGTGTTTTTTAAGTGGTAAAAATTGGAAACTCTACATGTAGATAATTAACTTCCATTTTTGCTATTTGAACAGAGCTGTATTTAACAGATAGGTAATCAGCTCCTGTGGAAAAGGTTCCAGTGACTCTGTACTCTGCATCTTTAATGACCTCTCCTGCTTAAGTATCTGTACTGAGAGCCGTCTTGCCGAGGATGGCATTTTCAGAGAAGGCACCAGCCCCTGCACTTGTGGGTGCAAATAGGTGTGTGTAGTAAACACACACGTAGGTGGACAATTTCACCTGTCATGCAGTGAGGCCAAAGGCAGACATGTCGTTACCCTGACTTCAGTGGACTGTTATTTGGCCTTCAGTGTTGGGGGGATGTGTGTGCATACGTTTGTTTCTGAGTGGGAGGTGATGGGAGGGAAATGTGGCGTTCAGAGCCTCCAGTGGTGGAGGGCTATGAAGCAGATTAGTAATAAAAATGTTCAAAACTACTCTGTCAAACATTTCTGAAATGGGATATGTATGTGGCATAAAATGGGAGTTGATGTCATGCAATGCAAACATTTTACTGAAAGCTTGACACAGAGACGTTTCTTCCTTAAATGCATTTACTCCGTCTCGGGGAAATGCTCTTGTCGCTTGTGAGTGCTGGAATTTGTGTCCCAATCTCATCTTGCCACGTGATGTCTTCCTTCCCCTAGTAAAAACACAGAGTTGGTTGGACCCCCTCAGCCTAGAGACCAAGTGTGTGTTAATTTGCCCTACGAAAACACGTAAGTCGGTGCTTATTTGTCTCTGAATCATTGTCCTTGTAGCCTTGAATAATGTTCACATCAACCCCATGGAGCTGATCCAAGCAATCATTTCCAGCACAGCCAACAGCAATAGAGTCAGATTCTTGCCCAACCCTGGATGACAGAAACAACAAAGAAAGAAGAGAAAAGAGACACATCTTTTTTTCCTCTCTCTAAAAGTCTGTTTCCTCAAAACCTTGTTTTCACAGAAGACTCTGTATTTCCTAGAGTCAACATTTCCATGTCTGACACACACACACACACACACACAAAAATTAAATTGCAGAAAGGCAGCATGTGGTCTGGCGTGCTGCCAGGCAGAGCACGCTCTTTGGGGTTATTATTAGGCAGATAACTGTATCAAGAGCTGAAGCGTCATCTTGTCTCTGAAGGCTGCAGCACTCCGTGTTTGAAATGCTGATATGTTTGAGACTTATGAGAAAATCTATTGTACTTTCTCCAATAACTTTTTGCAGCAGTAACTCGATGTCATAGGCATTCCTGGGGGAGATGAGAGCAGCTCCATTGAGGTCCACAGCTAGAATTGAGGTTGCAGAACAACGTCCTTTATTGCCCACTGCTTTTACCTGCTCCTAATGTTAATAAAAACACACACAGCTGGGCTGGAATCTTACATGCTTGGAGCTTAATGTACCCTGTGGTGAATTAAGTTCTTGCAGACCTCATGGTAGATACAGGGTGGACTCAAGAAGAGATTGTGGGGAGTAGAAGTTAGTGGCTTTATGGATAAATTCAGAGAATGATATTCTGTGTATAAGAGGCATCCGAAAGAATGCTATGGGAGAAACAGAACATTGAATCTGGCATCAGCAGTGTAGCAGAGAGGGTAGGGGGATGAGGAAGAAAAGATGAGCGGATTAGCAAGAAGGGATAGAGTTGTGAAGGGCCTTGGAAGTCATGACATGAAGCTTGCTATGACAGAAGAGTGGGGAGCCAGTGGAGGGATTCACAGCACAAGGTAATGTGTTCAGAATCGCAGGCCAGGAAAGTTCTTACAAAGTGCTATGAGATCTTCAGAATCATGTCTCTGTAACATTGCTAGATTTGGTTTGTCTCTCTGTACTATCTATATCTGCCTAGGTCTATATATAACACACCAGTGGGAGGTATTTTGGCTGATGCACTCACAGTTTTGAGCCACAGCGAGAGATTTAAAAATATCTTCCTGTTCTAGGAACATACACCGTGACAGATGTCATCCAGAGGGGGAGTGGCTTCCGAAAAGGGAACACAACATTAGTACTACGAGCGTCAGTATTCTAGTCGACGACTTATTACTTAGATAGCACCACAAGATGTGTGAGTTCCATGATTTCTGCCTGTCAGAATTTTTTCACACATCCAGTCAGGCAGCATCTGTCTCTCCTCTCTCTAAGTTGCTCTTTCATTCCTAATGAACTTTCCTAGGGTTTCTAAGTAGAAGCCTGGCAATAAACAAACACAGACAATGGGTGAGCCAGGAGTTCATTGTTGTTTATATTGCAGTAGCACCCAGACTCTCTCCCAGGGTCGAGGCCCTCTAATTCACTGCCTCAAGGTTATTATTTTATGGTAGCCTGTCGTCTAGTGGTCCCATTTGAGATCATGGCACCATCGTGCCAGGCAATGTTACAAACACCTGGTAAGAGACAGTCTCAGCATCAGTGGGTGAACCGGGAGGACCAGTTTTTGTCTGTCCTCCATGCAGAGGTGTAGGAGTATGTGTCTGCTACCTAGCATTGCAGAGCATGCATAGTGCAGCTGGAACATTGAGAAAGCAAGTTCTGCTGCATGCGTGCAAACAGCAATGGGCGACATTCTCTTCTGGAGATGTTCTTGTCCTATGCTCATCGCTGAAGCATCTGAGTGCCTTCTAAACAACGTGACTATATACCTGGGGCATGTTTTGTTCTCTCATCCTCTCCCAGGGTGGGAAAAGGGTGTGCAGGAGAGTGACTTGTTTTGGTAGGGTATCTTTTTTTTAAATGTATATGTTGCTATGTATTTATGCTAGAGAAGGCGGCAAGGCCAAAGGCTTATAACTTAGCCAAACCAGGATGGATCTTTTTAGATTGTAAAGGATGGATCTTTGTAGATTGTGTTTTGTCATTCTATAGCACTTGGTTCAATGGAGTGCTGCAGGTCCATGACTGCAGTGTTTAGGGTCTATGGAAATACAGAGGATAATAACAAAGATCATAAAAGGCATATTTGACCCCAGAACCACCTACCCGTCTAATTGCTACGCCAGACTACGGTGGTGGAAGAGTTGTTTAAAATCTACAGTCATGGCATCAAAATCTCCTCATACGTGCTTGGGGGGGAGGGCAGCTGTCCTGTACTGACCTCAGCCAAAGTCAGCCTGCTCTTCCTCTGCCTTGGTCACTAATGAGGAGGTTTTGGATGTTGGTTCAAACACCAAGCTCTGGTGAAAATATTTGCTGTGTCCTTCCACTCCCACGTTGAGGGTGGGAATGGAAAAGGGTTTAATAAATCAGCACAGGAGAATTAATAAAAGGCAGGGACACATGCACTCTACTCCAAGATACATGCACTCGACTCCAAGATTCTGTCTGTATCTTGGAGCTGAATGCATGTGTCCCTCCCTTTTATTAATTAATTTATTAATTTCCAGGTTGGAAAAGTCCCAGAGAGGCTTCTGAATTTCCCAGGGTTGGTCTCTTACCTGCCCAGCTTGGTGTTTCCAGCCATAGACTTCCCTTTTCCCTTCCTGTCTGCCCACAGGCTGGCTGGTGCACGGGAGCAGCTGGCAATATGGCTTGGAGACGCAGCTCTGGGAGAATGGCATGCCATCCCAGCTGTCCCAGAATCTTGGGAGTCAGAGATGGAAGAGTCTCATTATGCCCATCTCCATACCTGGATAGGACCCTTCCCGATAAGATGCTTTTGAGTGTTTGTTCAGTTTAACTGTATGGGTCACTAGCAAAGGCACTGTCAGATGCAGGCTGCTTTGTGGGCCAGAAAGTTTGACTGCCCTTGCGAATGAATGTCTTTCATGGAAGGCTTTGCCTTTCAGATGCTTCTCATCTACATTTATTTTAAGAGTGGGATCATTATAACCACTGAGAGAAGAGAGGTGGGTATAGCATGTGACTTAATGTCATACTACAGTCAACAACCCATCAAGCCCCCTGTTCCAGATAGCTGCTTGGGTTTGCCTTATACGGAGCCGTGTGTTTATTTGCTGACATTTTTCCTGCTATTGCAGTTAATTCATAGAAAAACAAGATGCAGAGAGAAGCATTTGGAAGACGTCACTACCCAGATAGGACATGCTGCAAAGTTAGATGAGCTGTAGAGGCCTCATAACCTTGAGAAGTGGCCATTTCTCTTTCGTATATTATCTAATGCTGTCTGTGTATTCTGACCTTGTAAAAGCTGAAACATCGGTGGCATGACCCGGAGTGACAGTGACAACGGATTAAAAACAAATACATAGAAAGCTTTGAGAGCGTGGGCGTCATTGGAAGAACAGAAGGGTGGAAAATATTTCTGGGTTGGTATCATAGGAAGCAGCTAAAGCATCAACATGAAAGATGAGTAAAAGGAAAGCAGGGTAGGACATCTAAATAACAGGAGCCTGGTGGTGGTGTATGTCTCCCCCCGTCTTCTGCCTCTGTACGGAGCTCTGTAGCAGCTGTTGGAACTACAGTACATACTGTACATTCTCCTGCTCTGGAAGCACATGATGTAACCCGTCCTCTTGTACATTGTAGGAGGGGACGTCACACTAGGAAATAAATGTGGTGATGGCAGTTTTATGTTTCACTTTTGGGCACATAACGTAACAGATATGTAATTATTGAGACACCCATAAAGTCTCTTTGTTTTTCCACTCTTCTTTTAGTTAGGCATGGCATGCATGCGCTGGTGTATCTGTTCAGGCTATCTGCAGGATCTGCCTCTTTGCCCAGTAACCTAAAACGCTTCGTGTGAAGATAATACTTTAGTCCCCCTCCTCTCGTCTGTGTGTGTATTGTATCAGTGACAGCCAGCGCTGTACCTAGATACAAGAGACTATGTGTGCATATGTGTGTGTGTGTGCGTAGATATGTAACATGAGTTGGCCTACATTAACAAATCCATGCACCTGAGTGGGAAATATTAGCCAGCGTCATAATTAGAATAGCTTTAAAGGGACATCAACTGAAATCGAGCCCCTAATTCATGCTTTGTACAAATGAGTTGCTGTATAAAATTTAAGAGCAATAGAAATGTTTCTCTGGTTTATTTTTTAAATGTCCCAGTGAAAATCCTCCGCTTTAAAATATCCCCTTACAATGTTTGAGATCCAGGGATCCTGGCATTAAGAATCTGAAAGTGAACGTAACATCACTGATGGCTATTTTCCAAGCTGAGGAAAATCCAAAAAAGCAAACGAAGGCCCTGATTCGGGAAAGCATCTGTATTCGGGAAGGACTCTTAAAGTCCTGTTGAAGTCAGTCAGACTTAGGCACGTGATTTTAATAGTCTTCCTGACTTGGGGCCTTAGAGCATAAATAATACCAAGCAAACTGGATTTTAAAGTTTTTCGCTGCTAGTACTCAGAAGATCTTCAGTGCTGCCAGCTCTCCTGATTTTATCGCTAGTCTCACTATATTTTGGGGTGTTTCTTTAAAGCCCCAGTGCCTGGAGTCATGTGATTATTTGAATAAAAGCTGAGATTCTTAAATAAAGTAAGTTTCTGGCCCTCCTGATTGTGTAGAAAATGTGAAAACATGAATCGTAAAGGCTCCCTTCCTGTATTCATTTAAAAATGGCTTTATTATTAAGCTAGTCTCGCTAATTCTGGGGGCCAGGCTCATGATTTTTGAACCCTCGAGGTTGGCTATCAGAGTAAGAGAGGTAAATACATTTATTTGGAATGTGTGATTTTAGTAGTGGAATGTGTCCCTATAAATTGAGAAAGCCGATGACTTCTTATATTTATTTAAAGCGTGACAGAGCTCACGTTTTTGTGAGAGTTGCAGGGCATCAGTTACTTTTTCTGTGTGCTCCAGAGAACACAAATGTAAGTCGGGTACAACAGACAACATTGAACAGTTAAAATTTCAGTTTTTTTTTTTTTATGCCTACAAAGGTTTCTTGAGAGATGAGATGTTGCTATAAAAAGCTGGATGCTATTGGTTCTAGTAGAGAAGGTTAGTCCAGCCATTTAGGGCAGTAGCTTTCGAAGCCAGCCTGCCTGCCGTCCATTGCCCATTTTGGCTTGAGACCCTTCAACGTGAATAGACTGAGTGAGTGACAAAGGGTGCACGCAGTCTGCTGCGTAAAGCGAGAACACAAGCGTGTTGGATAATCAAACCGATGTCTCACCTGCTTTGCAGATGCCATTTAAAGAACGACATCCTCCCTGATCCTGAAAACACTTATCCCCTCTGACCCCGGAGGGCTTGCGGTGTTGGCTAATATCCAAGACTTTCTGCTTGGCTTGCAGCAATCAGGAGTGGATTTCAGTGAGCTCGGGGCAAACTCCTAGATGTGAGTGGTCTGCAGCTGTATGTTGTGGTGAGGTTATATCTCTGCATGGTTGGCACTTGCTGGAATGAAGGATATTACTGTTGTGCATTACTGTGTGTGTCTGCTGGCCCGCTAAAATGGCCTGCCAAGCTCTCAGCTCCTGACTGGTGAGGCAGAGGCAGCTGTTGAGAATGAAGTTGTTTGGTCTGCAGCACGGCACAAATTTTCCAGCTTCTGATCCCGTGTAGTTTTCCCCACCAGCCCTAACTGCTCAGGCAGCAGATTGGCACTGAAGACTCTCCTAGGATAAAGGGGATGTGAATGGCATTAGATCCTTAACTAGGGTGACTCCTACTCATGTGCCAGTGATCAACGATGGGCTGAGAAGGAAATGTCATTGTCTTTCGCTCACACTCTGGGATATCTGCAGGGGTCTTCTGAGCAGGTGTGTGTCTCCTCTGAAGCACTGAGCTGGGATTACTCATTAGTGCCAAAGAGGCAGTGTGGCCTAGTGGGCAGAGCACTGCACTGCACTGGGACTCAGGAGACTTAGGTTCTACTCCCACTGGCCTGCTGGGTAACTTTGAGCAAGTCACATCCCCCCTCTGGGGCTCAGTTTCCCCATCTCAAGATGGGGATGATACCGATCTCCTTTGTAAAGCGCTTTGAGATCTATAGATGAGCATTGTGATAGCGGTGTTGCTTTGATTGCATGGGGGTGGGCATTGTTGGAATTCAGTCCTTCCCAAGGCTCTGTTCTTTTTGGACTGTTATTTAAATAGCCCAGCTCCATCTTCCGCAATCTGCTCCCTCCCTAAACCCATTTAATCTAGCTTTCTGTGGGTAGGTTATATTACTGCTGCCTGGGTCCCAGTGGGTCCCTACTGTCGGTTATTAGGGGAGTTCAACAGGTGTCCTTCCTGCTCCTTCTCATAAACCGTTTCCTAAAACCCATATGACACACCCAGCCCTGCTTTGAACACTGACCTTTGGTCAGGCAAGTAAGACACAGGTTAAATAGTAACAGAAACAACAGAAAACGAGGTGGAGAAGATAATGAAAGTCCCGGGCCGTCTACAGCTACACATATGGAGCCAGCCAAAAAAATAAAGCGGTAAGAAAATAGGACAACGCATACTTGAAGTTTGGATCGGATGAGTACCCATTGCCTCAGTGTGTTCTAATATAACTGTTGTTTTATATTTTTATTTACAATATTTGATTCTTTTCTTATTAGGATAGAATAGGGTTGGATCTTACACGGCACAGAAATTCAGATTTTACTCTTGCAAATAATGAAAACACAATATAGTATTTAAAGTTGGACAACTGTTTTGTTTTAAAATCAACAAACAACACAATGAGTTTTTAACAATTTTGTTAACATTGTTGTGTTGCTTATTTTTCAATTTTATGTGTTGATACATTGTGTTTTACCTCTTTGAACACCACAGTTGGCTCTTGACATTTTTTTAAAGAGCAGGTTTAGTAAAACTGTTTGGCTTCAAAGATCTGGAAGCATGTCTTTTAGTGCACGCTGCTAGGGATTTCTGTGGTGACAGTTGTTTACATTAAAAGGAGAGGGAAACCTGGATATTGTTTGTTTGCAATGTTATAGTTTATAACCCTATAACCCTAAGTCACAGCTACATTGGACAGGTCACGTCAGCCGCGTGACGCCAACAGAATCCCCCACCAGCTTCTGCATGGTGAGCTTTCCCAGGGCATCCGGCATGTAGGTCGTCCACGGAAACGTTACAAGGACACCATCAAAGCCAATCTGCAGTACAGCAGTGTCAAACCTAGGGACCTTGAGGACGCTGCCAGCGACAGAACACAGTGGCGTGCAACAGTCAGAAATACCTGCATCGCCTTTGAGGAAGACTGCTGCCGGCGTCTACAAGAGGCACGTGAACGATGTCACAGAGCATCAGCAGCGCACAATCCACTAACCGCGAACTTCCCATGCACCATCTGCAGCAAAATGTGCACCTCTAGAATTGGCTTGTACAGTCATCAGAGGGCACACCACGAGATCAACAATAGATGATCTGCACAGATTTGTCATCATTGGATCGATGGACTACCAAGAAGAGTTTATATGTATGTAAACATTACAATGGATGTTCCTCGAGAAGTGCTAATAGTGGGCTGCAGGGCCTGTGGCAGCTGCACAGCTGGGCCTCAGGGAAAAAAAGTTTGGGAACACCAGCCACAAGCAACAAATGTGGATGTTTTTGCTCCTAGGGGTAGCAAAAAGATAAACCTCAGCTGGTTAAAGCAAACTGCCAGGTGCATTAGGTTTCACTTCTAGGCTGCAGGTTCAAGTCCAGCCCAGATCAATACTGACCAAAAGTCAATGTCTTATAGATTTCAAGGGCTGATTGGACCATTGTGATCATCTCGCTGATCTGTATAACCCAGGCCAGAGAACTTCCCAGAATAATTCCTCTGGAACTAGAGCATATCTTAAAAAATCCCAGTCTTGAATAATGTGGGATTGAAAACAGAGGCAAAAAGAAGTGAAGTGACTTGCCTTGTGTCACAGAGCAGGTTGGTGGAAAAGCTGGGAAGAGATGGCAGATCTCTTGCCTCTCAGCCCAATGCCCTGCCCACTAGCCTGCAGGATCTCGCCTGTGTTTGGCGAACTTTTGTGAAAAGACTTTGGTTTCTTTGTGGACAGGTGTTTACATCAAAACAAGCACTTTCTCAGGCTCCTTGTTTGACATATTCAGCCAAGAGGCAAAGGGCTGAATGGTACCTGGAGACCAAACTATCGCCTGCTTTCTTCCAGAGGAGGTGCCTCCTGCTTATGTTTTAAGGCATGTTGAGCTGAGCCTGTGCTGTGTATTCTGTCACTAATAGGGCTTCAGTCTTCCCCTTCCCTGAGCTCTGAACCACATGCACAGACATGTAAATACATGGTAAGGATGACATCACCTTAAGACCCTTGCATTCCAGGTTCCCACGGTGGGGCTGTGAGAAACGATGAAAGGTGCACGCATCCATATCTACTGGTCAGCAGCTCTTGTGCGACCCAGTGGGACGGAACCCCCAGCCTTAATGGATAAGCCAGGCGGTGACTGTGGTCTAATGGTGAGGTGTGGAAAGCACTCAGTGACCCCCCTTGTGATTACAGTGGGGACATGGACAGTGTTCTGTAAACGGAGCTAATTTCAGGACAGAAATTAAGATTGTCTTGGTTTTTGTTTTTCCTCTTAAAGGGCTCGGGGTTACAAAGTCTAAGACGAATAGGAAAGTTGGGGGGAGGAGGGGGTTGATTCATTTTCAGTTTTAAACCTTCCCCTACTGTGACATTCCAGACACACCAGCTGCCAAATGAAATGGGTGTGAGGATTAAAAAGAACCGGTCCCTGCTCAAGCATGCTCAAAAATTAAAAAGAAATGAGCCTCTGCCCCGCCAGGCTTCCAGCCTCTCCTTCAAATGACACGGGGTGAGGCCAATAGCAGGGAGGGAAAGGCGAGGGTTATGCCAGGACAATCACTCTGGTGAGGCTGGTACATGCCGAGGGCAAAGCGAACCTGACGAGCGCGGTTCCGCTGTCCAGCCTGAGCGAGGAACATGCAAACAAACAAAATGCACAAAGGGGGAAGAATGCTTGAGCCTTTGACGCATTGCTTTGGCTTTGCTAACCTGCGATGATGGTGCAGGAGCATTAAATCCCTTTCAGACCTGAGCTTGATGTTTATAGTGTCACTGCAAAATAGATTCTTTGTACTGCCTGAGGCCCTGCTCCTGCAGTTAAAGCCACGCAGCTTGTACCCTGGGGCACAGCAGGGCCTGCACGTGGTCGCAGGGTTTCAACTTGAAAGATTGGTACTGAAGTGACACGCTGTCTCTATGCTCAGTGCTGCGAACTCAAGTTCTTTTATGGGTATCCAGTTAGTACACTGGACTGGAAGCCAGGAGTCCTGGCTTCTATTCCTAGCTCTGCCACTGATCTGCTGGGTGACCCTGCCCATGTCCCTGCTGTTGTCTGTACCAGTTTCCCTTCTCACATTTCATCTGTTTGGACTGTCATCCCTTTGAGGCAAGGTCTGTCTCTTGTACTATGTGGGGGGGAGGGATAACTCCATGGTTTGAGCATTGGTCTGCTAAACCCAGGGTTGTGAGTTCAATCCTTGAGGGGGCCACATAGGGATCCGGGGCAAAAATCTGTCTGGGGATTGGTCCTGCTTTGAGCAGGGGGTTGGACTAGATGACCTCCTGAGGGCCATTCCAACCCTGATAGTCTATGATTCTATGTGCAGTGCTAGCACAATGAGCCTCCAATCTTGGCTGGGACCTTTGGGAGCTACCGTAATACACAGAATAATAATTTGAGATCATCCTCTATGTGTATTGGGTCATTTGTGCCCAGTGGGAAGCCTCCTTGGGAAGGGGAGAACTGGGCTGGGTACAATTGATTCTGTGCTCGGGGGTGGCGGGGAGCATTGACTGTCTACATAACCCTCTTAGGGGAGCTTGTAACTGTTCCAAACCCCTTGTGTCCCTGAAGCCAGGGGAGCGTCTTGTGCAGGGGTTCTCAAACTGGGGTCAGGACCCCTCGGGGTCGTAAGGTCATTACATGGGGGGTCGCAAGCTGTCCGCCTCCACCCCAAGCCCCACTTTGCCTCCAGCATGTATAATGGTGTTAATTATATTATAAAGCATTTTTAATGTATAAGGGGGGGTCGCACTCAGAGGCTTGCTATGAGAAAGGGGTCACCGCTACAAAAGTTTGCGAACCAGTACTCAAGAGAACCCGGGGGTGAGGGGGGATGCGTGGCTGTAAGTGCAGGGAGCTGAGTGAGAAATCATACCACTGCTGTGGAAACCAGAGGATCCACCAGGAATATATTGAAGCTCCTCAAATAACAGGGCAGAGGCTGGAATAGCTCCCAGGTTCCTTCTGCTGACAGAGGCAGCTCCATTGCCTTCAAAGGGAAAGAGAGAACAGGGAAAAAGAGAGCCAGGAGACTGTTTTATGACCCAGATAAAGATCACGGGTCTGGGCTAAGTTTAGGAAGATTCTCTGACATGCAGGATTAATTAGTGAATGTTTGTTCAGCTGTTTGAAGTTGGGAAGCTCCATATAAGCAGAAAGTATTGTTATTAAAACCCCAGCCTCTGTAATCATAGGAGCACAGGCATTGTGGAGGTGAATTCTTGGGGCAGACGCTTAGCAGCCCAGCGATAATGTGCACACGCTCTAATTAAGGCCTGGTCTATACTTAAAAAGTTAGGTTGACATGCTGCATAGGTCAAGGGTGTGGGTCCTCCCCACCTGACACAGCTATGCAGACCTAACCCCCAATGCAGGTCCAGTGACGTTGATAAACTAATGCCTCCATTGAAGTAGCTAAATTAGTTCAGGGAGGCGATGGTCCTACACTGAAGGGAAAAACCCCTTTCATCGGTGTAGGTTGTATCTACTCTATGGGGTTACGTGTACGTAGCTATGCTGATGTATCGTCTCCATAGTGTAGACACAGCCTGAGCATAGTTCTGTCATGTGTCTCCTTGAGTCCAACGTGATCAAGAAAAAAAGTATTTAGGAAGGGGCCTTCAGCAAGGAACTTAGTCATTAGGTGCCCATTTGCCACTGATTCTCCATCATAGGTGGATGCCTGAATCTCTTAGGCTGCTTTGAGAAGCCCAGCCTTAATTGCAGTAGCCAAACAGCTGCTGTATGAGACAAACCAGGGGCTTCTACAATCAACAGGAGGTTTGCCACTGAGTTCAGTGGGAGCAGGGGCAGGCTGTCGACGGCTGGACTGGCTGGCATTTGAAAACTGAGCACGCAAGCATGTGGGGAGAAAGTGATGCAACTTGCAATGCCACAGAAATTCATTGGACAAGAAGGAGAACTTTTGCGGGGGGGTGCTTGTATGTAAACCAGATTGAGAATACACCGACCTGTTCGTTCTCCTCTAACAAAAGTGTGACTGTACGGATAAGCTGAGGGTACGTCTACACTACAGGATTATTCTGATTTTAACATAAACCGATTTTTGAAAACGATTGTATAAAGTCGAGTGCAACGCGGCCACACAAAGCACGATAATTGGGTGGTGTGCTTCTACTGAGCTAGTGTCAATTTCTGGAGCATATTGCACTGTGGGTAGCTATCCCAATTAGTTCCTCAGTCCCCCCCCAATGGGATATCTGGTTGAAGATCCAACTGCATGGTGGTGCAAAACATTGTCGGGTGACTGGTAATATGTCGTCATCAATCCTTCCTCCTGAAAAGCACGCAACAATCATTCGCGCCCTTTTTTCCTCTGATTGTCTGGCAAGACGCCATAGCGGGCAACCATGGAAGCGTTTTGCCTTTTCTCACTGTCACCGTATGTGTACTGGATGCCGTGACAGAGCGGTATGCAGCGCTACACAACAGCATCATTTGCCTTTGCAAGGTACAGAGACGGTTACCAGTCGTTCTGTACCGTCTGCTGTGCCATTGTAAAATGGCGATGAGATGACGGTTATCAGTCGTTCTGTACTGTCTGCTGCTGTGATGGGTGCTCCTGGCTGACCTTCGCTGAGGTCGGCGGGGGCGCAAAGACAAAAAGGGAATGACTTCCCGAGTCAATCCCTTCTTTATGGTTTATCTAAAAATAGAGTAGTCCTGCCTAGAATGTGGGCAAGTGTACTAGAGAACCAGTGTACAGAGAGCACAGCCGCCGTGTCAATCCCACAGAAATGATGAGCTACAGCCATTCTAGGGTGCCCCTGCAACAACCCAACCCGTTGCTTCCCTCCTCCCCAACCCTTCTGGGCTACCATTGCAAGCCCCCCATTTTTGTGTGACGAAGTAATAAAGATGCAGGATAAAAGCACTGACTTTTAGTGAGATAAAATGAGGGGGAGCACCTCCAGCGCTATGATAGTCCAGGCAGACAAACGGTGGGGGGGAGGACCCAGCATTCCGCTGCTATGATGAGTCCAGGCCAGGACAAAGTCTTTTTTTAGACTGAAAGTGGGGGGCTGAGGAGTTCAGCCCCCATTTGCTATGATGAGGACGGTTCCAGCCGTTCTGTACGCTGCCTGGAATACTGGAATCATTCCTATTTTTACCCAGCTTCCCTGGCCGACTCACCTGAGGCCACCAGGAACACTCACGGGTGTGATGGAGGACGGCTACCAGTCCTACTGCACTGTACCATCTGCCACCGGGAAGGGAGGAGAGAGGATGCTGCTGTTCATTGGCCCCAGCCACCCGCTCTACCAGCAGCATGCAGTAGACATACAGTGACATTGAAAAAAGACAAGAAACGATTTTTTCGTTTTCTTCACGCGGAGGGGGAGTAAATTGATGAGCTATACCTGAACCACCCTGGATAATGTGTTTTGACCCTATAGGCATGGGAGCTCAGCCAAGAATGCAAAGTCTTTTCGAGACTGCGGGGACTGTGGGATAGCTGGAGTCTCAGCCCCATCCCTCCTCCATGAGTGTCCATTTGATTATTTGGCTTTCCGTTATGCTTGTCACACAGCACTGTGCTGTGGCTCTGTATCATAGCCTGGAGATTTTTTTCAAATGCTTTGTCATTTCGTCTTCTCGAAACAGAGCTCTGATAGAACAGATTTGTTCTCCATACAGCGATCAGATCCAGTATCTCCTGTATGGTCCATGCTGGAGCTTTTTGGATTTGGGACTGCATCGCCACCCGTACTGATCAGAGCTCCATGCTGGGCAAACAGAAAATGCAATTCAAAAGTTTGCGGACCTTTCAGTCTACCTGGCCAGTGCCTCTGATTCAGATTGCTTTCCAGAGCGGTCAAGTGGTGGCACTGTGGGATACCACCCGGAGGCCAATACCGTCGATTTGCGGCCACACTAACCTAATCCGATATGGTAATAACCGATTTCAGCGCTACTCCCTCGTTGGGAGAGTAATAGAAAACCGGTTTAAAGAGCCCTTTATATCGATATAAAGGGCCTTGTTGTGTGGACGGGTGCAGCGTTAAATCGGTATAAATGCGTAGTGTAGACCAGGCCTGAGTCTCTCTGACTCTCACACCCCAAGCTGAGGGAGTTAGAGGTTTCTCTGAGTGGCACTGCTGATAAAATCTGAACTGTGTTCCCCAGGCAGGCCTGGGATCAGGGAGTTCAGGGTTTCTCCCCTTATCTCAGGTAGAAGCCTCATCCTTCCTCTTTAAGTGCTTTGAAAATCTGACTTGTACACCTCTACCACGATATAACGCTGTCCTTGGGAGCCAAAAAATCTTGCCGCGTTATCTGTGAAACTGTGTTATATTGAACTTGCTTTGATCTGCTGGAGTGCGCAGCCCTGCCCCCTTGGAGTACTGCTTTACTGTGGTATTTCTAAATCTGTGTTATATCGGGTGGCGTTATGTCGAGGTAGCAGTGTATTTCTTCTCTGAGTTTTTTGAGCAAATCTTTAGCTAAAGAGGGGCGGTGACACCTGAATAGTGTTGTGATAGTGGAATGTGCTCCATGTCGACAAGGAGCATGCTCAATGATCACTGGAGACAAGTGCTGCCGATAGATCAGACAGAATCTAACACTTGTTAGTGCCACGCTCGGCGTGAAGGAAGTAAATCCTAATGGGGCCAGTCAAGAGGACTCTTAAAGATGCTGTGTGAGCAGGACTTGCAACCTGACATTCTTTCTACCTCCGCTTAGCAGTGCGATGGGATTCAGCCCATGGAGACTGCAGTGCTCACCCTTGACTCAGCTGGAAGGATGGCTAGATCAAGATGGAGTGGTGCATGCTAGGATCTGTCTCTAGGACGAGGGAGACTCTTGGAGTACACCTATTTGGCCCCTCAAGTCATGTAGAAAGACACCTCCTTCCAGAGCTCTGAGCCCAATCAACACCCACTTAACTGAGCAGGTATATTGTGCCTATGGAGGGATGTCATAGGTGGGGTGGGAGGGTGCAGTTGGAGATAGTGGAAAGGAGTCAAGTAGATTCTTGAGTTAATCTGGACTGGAAAAAGGAGAGAGAGATCAAAGGAAAGCAGAACACAAAGGGGGGGGGGCGCCTGTTCATAGTTGGAATATTGAATGAGTCACAAAGTTAACCTGCAGTGGAATCTGAAATGACGTTAATGTGGACGTTCAAATCAACTGTGCAGAAAACCTCGATCAAATGTATTGCTGAAAAGGTGACTTCCGTGAAGCGTTTGGGAAGAAGGTGTAAAACTGTCAAAATACTCCCGGTGGTGGTTAGTGAATGCTGACAATGCGGAGACTGTTTCCTACAGAAAAGTCAGATAGAAACAGAAGAATTTTCCTGCCTTTTTACATTATTATTATTATCATTATTTTATTTTTACTGAAATGTGGCAGTTTTTTAAAACCACAGTAAATTAATCTTTTTGATTTGTTTGGGATTTTTTTTTTCTTTGTGGTCAGAACAACCAGGAAATTTTGACCAACCAGAAAACTTCCCAGGAAAAAGTCAGTTTTTCATTGGAAAGAAGATTTGAAGCAAAGCTTTCAATAAAACACAGTTAACCCCAGGGGCAAACTTTTTGGCTCGAGGACCACATCTAGGTGAGGAAATTGCATGCAGGGCCAAGGTGCCGTCCGCTTCCGGGAGTGCTGCGGGGCCAGCGGCGCCATGGGTGTGGCAATCTCATGGGCTGGATCCGATGCTCTGATGGGTCGGATCTGGCCTGCGGGCCATAGTTTGCCCACCCCTACGCTAGCCTCTTGCTGTAGATGGGTGTTCTGGGTAAGAGGTGGATTAGATTTGTGGGGAAGAGGGGGAAGTTCTTTTTAATGCTGGCAGATGCAGCCTAAAACATGGTTATAGCTGTGAGATCATTTTGAATTTAATGTCTTTGGTCAGTTGCGCCTGTTGTCTGTGCTGTATGTATTTTGAGAGCCTAACAGCTTCCCTGCCTCCACCATATCTCTTTTCTACCCTCAGCTTTATAACCATTGAATTGTACTGAGCTGGTGTGCTGTGGCCTCATAATGTCTAATTCTTTCCATCATTTCTTTTTACCTGCCAGTACAAGGCTCCTCTGCTCCATCCCTTCTGCTCCCTCACGACTTAGGATTCCAGATGTGTTCCTGAGCTGGGGTGGGGTGGGGTGAGGGTTGTAAGTTTCCAAGACAGCGTATGCAAAATAAAAAGAATTAATTCCGTGTAACACTGAACTCTCCCCTGTGCTGTCCGGGAATATTTCCTTTTTAGCAGCTCCTTCCTGTCTTTCCTAAAGAGCACCTCTTCTTGCCCTGCCTTTTCAGTTTTTTAATACCAGTTCTTTGTGAAGGTAAATAATGAATAGGTTGCAAATGAGAAGTGGAATTTCAGAAGAGGAGCCGACCTACAAATCTTGTCTATGTCTGACTCGCTGGTTACATTCTAGGAGCTCACTGGAGGTGATGGCTTCCAGTGGCAAGAAAGCATGTGCACTCTTGGATCAGTCTACCTTAAGGATAAAGTTTGTCTGTGCAGAAGATGGCTTTCTCAGGGACGGGTCTGAGGCCATGGAAGTGTCTCCTCCAGGAACTAAGGACCATCGCATACCTTCCACTCCAAGTGCAAGGTGTATTTCTCCACCCTGCCTCCTCTCCTCCAGAGTAGCACATACAGTTAAAAAAAAAAAGTCTCAAAAATGAGTCCAAAACAAAACACAGCTCTGCACACCCAATTTTCCCTCTGGAGAGAGGATGAGAGAGACTGAACCAATGGTAAGCTGGGCCCATTCAAACAAAATGTGTTTTAATACAGCCAAGCACACAGTGATGCATTGAGGAGCAAGGAATGCAGGCCTGGGGAAAGCATCTAGGGGTCAGGGTGGACAAGCAACTCAACATGAGCTCCCAGTGCTATGCTGTGGCCAAAAGGGCTAATGCAATCCTTGGATGTTTAATCGGGAGGAGAAGAGGGGATTTTACCTCTGTATAATGCATTGGTGAGATCGATACTGGAACACTGCTTCCAATTCTGGTGTCTCTATTTTAAAAAGGATGTTGGAAAATTGTTGAGGATCCAGAAAAAAGCCATAAAAATGATTCATGCCTAGACAAAATGCTTTGCCAGTGAGAGAATTAAAGTGTTAAATCTGTTAATTTACAAAAAAACCAAAAACCAAACACACTCAAGGAGATTGAGAGATGCCTTGATTGAAGTGTGTAAGTACTTCCAGGGGGAGAAAGACCCAGGTTCTAAAGGACTCTAATCTAACGGAGAAATGCAGAATGAGAACCAATGCCTGGAAGCTGAAGCCAGACATATTAGAAATCTGACATCATTTAAGTAAGGCTGATTTAATCATTGGAGCAAGCTACCAAGAGAAGTGGTGGATTCTCCATCTCTTGATGGGCTCAATAGAGGGGTAACTGGATAAAAGTTAATGGGCTGTGATATACAGGAGGTCAGACTAGATGATCTGCTCATCTCTCCTGGCTTTAAACTCTATGGATTGGATCTGTGAACCACATGTGACAGACATTAGTCACATCGCTTAATACAATGCTGGAAGATGCCTAGATACGCTGGTGATGATCGTGGTGAAAGAACCTCTAGGGAATAGACTGTGGTGTTTCATTTAAAAAGAAAAAGGGGTAGTGGGAGCTCTTGAGATAAGAATTATTGCCAAGATTTTCGATAGTGCTTAGGGTTTTTCAGAAAGTGCTGAGTACCAGCCTTTAAGATGTTTCAAATTGGCAATCCAAGGAATTAGGCATCGAAAGGCAAAAGTTCCTTTTGAAAATTTTGATCCTTATATTTTAAAAAATACCCAAAGGTTTCTTAAATATATACACGCTCCGTATCTATAGTGCTAATAGAGCTGTAATTTGTTTAGTCAAAAAGAACTTGAAAACTCTGCTATTCACTGTTGATGGTTTACTTTTTGCTATTTTTTACTGTCACCATGGCCATGTAGGCAAGGCGCGTCGGTTTCATTCTTGGTCGCAGTCACTTTGTGGTTCTTCTGTAGTACCCAAAGCTGTTGTGTGTTGTGCAGTGTTTGATTCCTCCCCCCGCCCTTTACACATTATGTTGTACTTTGCCCTGCAGTTAGTGCCATGGAATTCAGTAGATATTTGTGCAGCGTAAGGTATTACTAAAGCTGGCCTGTAATTTTGTTTTTTATGTTTAGAAGACTTGTGTTTGCCTTAGGCTTTGTGAATTCCTGGAGGCAGTTGAACACGTGCACCTTCTGTTGTACTTGTTTCTTTCTAGAGACCTTGACTAGTAGTATAAATTTTACAGGGAAGGCCACTACACGCTGCGGTGATGGGTGGCTGTATACAATCCTGAGATAGGCAGAGTGACTTAAAAAGGTTGCATATTTAATGAATCCATGCCTGGTGCCCAAGCCAAAATATGGCTTGTAAACTGTATTGCCGGATACGTTTTGGGTGAGCCTATGCTCCAGGGAAAGTCAAAGACTGGCAGATTGACAATGATGCGCATGATGCAGGGCATCGCTGGTATTTAATTATTTTTAATTAAAAAAAATTCATTCAATAATTATGGTAAAAATGCATACAGTATTAAATCTTGAATGTCCGTAAGCTGCTACTCCTTTGGGCTTGCAGATGAATTACGCTTGCTCCCTTTTAATCAGTGCATGGATGCCCATCGTCGGAGCTGTCAAAGATTAGTTATATTCTGGGCCCTTTGCAAACCTCAGTGGCCTTAGGCGGAAGACCAGGAAACACTCTTCCCAATACCAGCATTTCTGCATAAGCCCCCTCAGGAACCTCTGCCCACCACAGGCTTGGGAAGGAGGGGCTGCACTAGATAGAGTGGGAAGAACTGAGTGGAAGCAAAAGAACACAAGGGATGTGGGGGCCGGGGAGGGTGGGAATAAGGATGGAGAGCAAGAACACGGGGCCATTTGTTCTGTCGTGCAATCAAGGGCCATGATCTGTCCTCGATGCTGAATGTATTGCAAAGTGAATCCCGCAGTGTCTTTAACTGGACTGAATCCTGCCCTCTGAGTCAATGGGAGATGCATGCGCAGTTCGGCTCTAAAGGCAGAGATGAGCCCACTAGAGTTCCATTAACAAGAGTCAGAGTTTCTTCCCTAGAAGACACACTTTTCACTTTCCCAGGGTTCTTCCTTCTCCCTTTCAGCAGGGATTGAATGAAGGGAGATGACTCCTTCCTAAGACCCATCCTCTGCCTCTCTCTTCCTCTCTCCAGCTGCATTAAACTGTGTGTGGGGATCCAGACGGTGTTTGATTAGCTGGAGGTGGAGTGTGGGATCCAGAGGATTTCTCTCCAGTGTGCAGTTGTGCTGATTCATGTCCACTTTCAAACTCCTCCTCCTATGCTTCAGGAGCATGACCAGTGCTCCCCAGTGGGCCTGCAGAAGCAGAGTGGTCTTATTAAAAGGCAGCAGTATGGAACAGGTCTGATCTTGGCAGAATTCAGTTTTCTTCTTTTTTTTTTTTTTTATAATTTCCAGCAATAATATTGATGTTTCATCTTCACAGTTGCAACAAGTTAGGGGAAGGTCAGACAATAATTATTTAATAACAATAGACTTTGAGATTCCAAAAGTTAAAGCTTTATAACCACACTGCACAAATTTTCAACGTTGTAGGTCAAAATGTACGAAGTAAATATCCGTAAATCAAATCTAATAAGTTCTCAAGCAGCCTTTTTTGCCTATCTGTAAATTTTGATTATCATCAAAGGAAAGATTTTTTTTTTTTGTGGATTTGTGTGTGTTGACTGAAATTGACATTTACTGACATTTACCAATAAAAATCTAATCCTTCCAAGCCTATTTTTTTCTGTCTCATCTCCCCACACCTCTGTTCAATCTTTCCATCGGTTCTTTCTTTGGTTGTAGTGAAGTTTCAGTTTGTTTAATTCAGAAGTGCCTGCTGCTGAGAGCTCCTGTTGGCTTTCAGTACTGGGAGAGACCAAGGGGGAGTGGGAATGAAAGAAGTGAAGATGAACTGTTCCATCTATTAGCTAGTGCTAATGGAGAGAAAGGCGTATGTGTTTACCCATCCCGGAATGACATGGTCTTTAAAGCATGGGCATTAGCAGAGTGAGACTTTTCACAATTTCCCTTCATCATTGAGGGTTTTCTCTACCCATTTTTGCTCCAATTTTTTTTTACTAGTCCTTGGTTTTGATACTGTAGAATCTGTTTAATTATGGACAACATATTGAGTAGTCGTCCTTATCAGGAAGAGGAAGCCAGAGATGGTCTGAGATGTGAACTCAGGAGATCTGAGTTCTGTTGTCAGCACGGCCATGGATTCCCTGGGTGACTATTGGGTAAGTCACTTATAGACCCATGTTCAGAAACGTCCACTGATTTTTTTCTTTTTTCTTTTTTCTTTTTGAGTGCATGTATCGAATTTATAACACCTTGGGCCTAGTTTTCAAAGAGATTGAGCTTCCATAGTTGAGTTCAGCTGGAGCTGGGCATTCTCAGTATTTCCATAAGCCTGGCCCAAATTGAGTGCCCAGAATCAGTGGCTACTTTTGAAAATGTTGGTTCTAAAAAAAGGCTTACTGTGCCTCAGTTTCCCCTTCTGTGAAATGGGGCTGATAGTCACCTACCTCACTGGGTGCTGTGGGGATAAATCAGTTGTGCTTGCCAGATGTTCGAAAACTATGACAAAAATGGTCATAGAAAGACCTAATAATGAGTTGCAGAAAACAGACCTTGTAAATAAATAAATACACACAAATAGCATGTCCAAAGTAGATGGAAAACATGAGAATAAAAATGAGGTCTCTGAATTTTGTCTTCAATGGGTCTTTCATTGTTTTGCATATTGCTATCTGATGATTGCTGGAGCTCTTCATTCCAACCCAACCTCTGCGCTGCTAAATGGACACCTGCAGTAGCTCAGTGCGCCCCTATGTGGAGGGGTTTTCCTGACACTGTCCTAGTCATGCAGCAGCCATTGCCAGGTTTAATTGGATCCCAGGGTGATGTCCCCAGACTCCTGTCATACTGATTAAGTGTGTCCCGACTAAGTGGGACATGCTGTAATGTAAAACTGGAATGGTTCCTAGAAAGCATTAAAATACAAAGAGCATTAACTAGAACTATAAACAGTGATGACTGGAATTACTCAAAAGAGCGAGAACTGGGCCCTGGGAATCAGGACTCCTGGGTTCTATTCCTGATTCTACCATGGGTTCAATGGAGACCACACATAGAATAGAATACTACTTCCAGGGGAGTGAGACTTAAGGAATGAATATTTTGAGGTCCTTAGAGACATTGTGCTATACTAATCCCGAGTAGTGTAATAAATGAAGCCAGAGCACTGTTTATTTTACTGATTTACCTAGAGGTTTTGTCTCCTCCCCCTCCCTAAGACAGAGAGATGAAAAGGACCCCTGTAAGCTGCAAAATGTGCTTATTAGGTCACATGAATTCTCATAAGACTAAGGGACTATCAGCCCTTTAATCCATACTGCCATGGAATAAAATTACCTACTGGCCTAAATAACTGCAAGTTTGTCCTTATCTCACCTTGTGCTCATCTGCGTGGGCGCTCACATACACACCCCATCAGCTCTGCGCCAGAGACTTGATTAGTAAATCTTGGGAGATTGCAAGTCCTCATGTTGGTGATCACAGCCCCTAATTTAAATCTGTGTAAGTAATCTTCAAGAAACATTGTTGCTTTAAAAGAAACAGCAAACAAAACCTACTCCTGCCTACATTTTGCACCTGCTGTAATAACCTCCCTGTATCTAGGGGAACCTGTGAGTGAGACAGAACAAACCAGAACAAGGAGCAATGGTCTCAAATTGCAGTGGGGGAGATCTAGGTTGGATATTAGGAAACACTCTTTCACTAGGAGGGTGGTGAAGCACTGGAATGGGTTACCTAGGGAGGTGGTGGACTCTCCCTTCTTAGAGGTTTTTAAGGTCAGGCTTGACAAAGCTCTGGCTGGGATGATGTAGTTGGGGATTGGTCCTGCTTTGACCAGGGGGTTGGACTAGATGACCTCCTGAGGTCTCTTCCAACCCAGATATTCTGTGATTCTATGAGACAGCATTGGATGTAGAGCCATTTGCACCATGTCAAAGTGGTGAGTTTTTCCTGTTTTTTTTCTGTAGGTCTTCACAAAGCAACAGCGTAAGGAAAACCATGCTTTCCTATTTTTTTTTAAACCAGAAAAACTGGCAGGGGACTTGGGAACAAATGCAGGTACTGAAACTGCTTAAATTTTTGTAGCTGATCTTTTTTAATAATACTCCAAACTTAGCAATGCAAGTTATTTTTGTACACTAGTATTGAAACTGTGGGTAACAGATACGCAAGCCAAGGGAATGCAGCAGAGTTGAGGCAGTATAGATTAAGAATTTAGTGGGTCTGCACACTGCTAGAGGTAGTCAGTTATCTTTATCAGTTCATCCCTTCTATCTTATATTTCCTCAAATAGCTCAGTTGTTAAACTGAATCTATTCAGTGACCTTGGACAAGTCACTTCCTCTCTCTCTGATTCATTTTCCCCTCCCAACCTTTGTCAGATCTTGTCTATTTAATTTGTAAGTTCTGAGGGGCAGGGACTTTTTCTTACTATGTATTTCTACAGTGCCCGGCACAATGGGGTCGTAGTCTCAGTTGGGGTCTCTAGGCATTACCATAATACAAATAATAACTAATACATGCAGGAACTCTTTCTGTTTCTGTTAATTCTTTTATTTTGCTCCATGGCATTTTCCTTGTTGGCAGGTAGGGGTAAAGTACATTTGTGTGCGGACACAATAATTATTTACTTCAGGTGGCCAGTGTTCCCGTAATTGTTACGTGGCACAAAAACAGAGGCGCTTCTAAAGATTTTTTTTATTTTAAACTAGATTTTAAAAATAGCGTTAAAGGATCTAAAGCTTCAGAAAAGCTCAAGCTCAGGGACCGTTTCTGAACAACGCTCAGTGTCCCCAGAGCAGTGTGACGGCGTCCGACATGTTTAGCCTCTTTGGGATATTAGCAGAATTGTAGCCTTTAGAGAGGTACAAAATGGCAGTGAAATTCTCTGCCCTAGTTACCCAAAATCCCAGCCTGCGTATTGGCAAGTAAGGTTTGTTTTCAAACAGAGTAAACCAGGAGCCTGGCTAGATTTTCACCAGTGCTGTAATACAGCTTGTTAACAGGCTAAGGGTCCCCATCTGTATTGTTGTTGGAGGGGAACAGGGTTACATGCTGCAGGGTTACTGGAGCAGGGAATGGTAGTACCCTGGTGTGTGTGTGGGGCTTGTCAGCAATCAATCCCCATCCTTGGCACAGAGCTGGGTGTAGGGGCCGTGGTAAGTGCAGATCTCCTTTTGCTCTGACCCTTCCAATGGACTGATTCCAAACCCAGTGAGGGTTTTGGGGTTGACTTAGTGGGAGCAGGATATGGGTTCTAACTTCTCCTCTTCCATGACGGGTGTCCCTGTCGCTTCCTGACACTGCTCTGAGATCCATTGCCCTTGGCCACAGTTACGCTGTGTAGGAAGGTCCACAGGAGCTGGCCCAAAGATTCCAAGGATGTATCTGAGATCCAAAAGTGCCGCCTGCCCTGCGGCGCAGAACAGTAACAGGGTGACATCTTGGACCGGGGACACTGAGCTGGAAAAGCTTAAAACTGGCCTGCCTGTGGGTGTTCACAGCACTCTCAGCACCCAGGGGGACCTGGGTAGCTACTGCCACTTCCCCGTAGCAGGTGCTACACCCATCTTTGTTAGCTGTAGCGGTTAGGTGAATGCCTGCATAGATTTTCTATTGTGATAATTTTCCTGGTCTGCATCCAAAGTGGGGAGAGAGTAATTCTACAAGGTTGAGCAAGTAACTACGAACTATTGAATGGTATTAATCCATTAAACAGCGTCACTAGAACAGCTGTTGCAAAGCTGATTTTTTTTTAAAAGGGGATTCTCCCAAATACAGAACTGTTGGGGAATTCCATTTAGCTTATAGGATTCAGTATGTGAGGGCAGAAGTTCAAGACCCTCTCAGTACCTAGCCCTGAGCCCTCACTCTACTTTGTCACCTACAGCACTACTTAGCCAGAGTTCCCTTCTGTTGGTGCTTTGCGGGAGGGAGGAAATGAATGCCGGGGGTGGGTCAGTGCTTTTGAAAGGAGCAGTGTGAGATTCCTTTGAGCAGGAGGAGCAGGGAGCCAGAGAGGGGGCGGTCAGAAGTGCAAGCAGTTGGATTGCAAGGTCCAGCAATGCTGGAACGACAGTCAAGGCTGAGACTCTGCAATCTAGAGCAGTTTGTACTCCGGCCTGGATTAGCAAAATAAGCATTAGAAGCAACATCTGACCCATGCGTTTTCCCATTAGAAAGCCAGTTCTTTACAGGGTTTTAATATCTTGGCTGATTCAGATCACCTTGAGAACCAACATGTCCCCATGAAGACAGGTAGTTCAGATGCCTGAATTGATTGTGAATATATAACATTATAATATAATATAAAATATGTAATAATAATGGATCACACCGGGGTGAAAATCAGCAGAATGGGCAAACAAAGGAGAGCCGGCATCCTGCTGTAGGACCTTTCCCTGGTGTTTCTGCCAGGCAGGCTGCACAAAAAATGTGTTTGCAACAGACAGGCTTGGTTGCAATCTGAGAGCTGAGGAAAGAAGCTGGAGGGGGCGAGTGGCATCTGTTGGCTTAGCCTCAGGTTTGAAATAACTGATCGAATAGGTTCAAGGCCCAGCAGAGTAGAGTCCAGCGCATTGCACCTGAGACCTTGGGGGCTGTATCTGGTCAGCATGGATTTTAAGTAGTACTGTGCTCAGAGTTAGGTTTTCACGTTGCTGTTGGCCAAGATTTCTCTTCTTGCTGCACCAGACAGGGTGCCGCCCCTACACCAGAGATGGCTGCATTGCCACGGAGTTATGTTAGATCCATCACTTTGTGGTCCTTGGTTGTTGACAGTTCTGTGTCTCTGTGTGATTTTGCAAGCGCTTAGCACCTTTGCAAGCAGGCATCTCTGTTCAGGAAAACCCTTTAAGCATGTGCTTAAATCCCATTGAAGACCAAGAGACTTAAGCATGCAAGTGAGTGTTTTCCTGAGTGGGGGTGGCTTTAACAATGCATTTAAATACTTTCATGAAAGGGGCCCAGGTCACTTTTATTCCGGTGCCTCATTAGACATCAAAGTGCCTAAATTTTCAGTGGGAATTGATTTAAATGAAACTCACATAGGGGATACTGATAACTGGTCAGGGAACAATGTTAGCAATGCCTGCAGAACTTTCCAAAGGAAAAGACTGCAAATTTTGCCCTTAGTACTCTTCAACTTGTTGTGGGGGAGAGGGGGGAATGGAATGAAAAGTTAAAATGCTCTGAGCAACAAAATCCCTTTGAAATGACTAAGGGAATTTGCACCATTCTTTTCAAAGGGGGCTCCCTGGAGCAAGAATGACCAGGTATATTTCACAGAGGATACATTGGAGTTAAAATGCAGTACAGCTGGGCTTATCAAGAGGGACAGACTATTGGAAATTTGAGTCGGGTAGTAAGCTGCTTTCGATTACTTTCGATAAATGTCATTTTTCCTTCTGAAAGTTCTTTTGTGATGAATAGGGCTCTTGGAGCATGAGTTTGAATGGGACATTGTGCAGTAAGAATAATAAGCAGGTGCATTGTGTAATATTAAGTGGAAAGCTACTGCCTAAATGGAAAAAGGAATGCGGTTATTGGTGCATCTCAAGTAATGTGAGCGTAGATCCCTGAGCAGTTTTCAGTTTCCCTGTGTGAGTTTTATTTAAGTCAATTCCCATTGAAATGAGTGGGGCACTTTGCTTCTTAATTGGTTTCAATGAAACTTTGCACATTTATAACAATAGGCAGCACTAATGTATCGGTACTTCATAACAAGAGTAACACTTTGACTGGAGCGAACAGGATCGTTCTATGAATGCTCGCATATCACTAATGAAAAGAGGTGGGAGAGGTAATTATGTATAATAAGTTGAAATGCCATTTTTCTTACTAAACGGGAGTACCTTTAGTGTGTGTAGAAATGAGAAACCGACGGCCATAGCTAAAGCTGGGGGTAGTGCGGCTGGGTGCTGGGCAGATTTCTCATAGATGGCTCTGCTGATAAACCTCAATCCTGAGCCCTCACTTAGCTGCCAGGACACCTCTGGCCTCTGCATCCTCCTCTGCTATTCCAGTCTAGGTTTCCTGCATTCGTCTGTCCACTGCATCTCAATCCGTGATGTGAAACATCCAGCTTTCAGCTCCCCTGCCCAGCTCTGCCAGCGCACCTTTATCTTGACCTACGCCATCTTCTTCTGAAAGAGAGATGCTGAGCGTCTTCCAGCAGAGAAGGGAGCCTATCAGGGCAGAGAGCAGCTCCTTTTGGGCTTGCCTTTTAGAGCTCCAGCCTCTGGACCATGAGGGTCCTGATTCTAGTTGGAGCTCTGGTCACAGCAGCAGGGCACCCCACCAATTCAGTCCGTTCTGGTTTGCCGCCAGTTGTTGGCTGACACTATGCCCATGGGTCTCCCTTAAGCAGAGGGTGCTGCTTGTGGTATCGTGGCTAGTGCACAAGTGGAAGTGGTGTGCCAATGGTACATTACTTGTGCCATCTTAGCCTCTCCTGATTGCGCCAATGGCCCAGGTCTGAGCTCACCTATCTGTAGGGCGGATTATTGACCAGCCAGACCTCCTTGCGTAAAGCAAGCGACTTGCAGAGTCCATGACACCCCGTGTCATTGAGTAAATTGGTTACACTTGCAGGGCACTCGTTCCTACCCTGCCCAAAGGAAGGGACCATGATGCTTTCTCAGCTGTCCCTGCTGCATATGTCACTGAGTGCTGAGTGGCATGTGACAACTTGCCATGGGAAAAAGCAGTTTTAATTATTCTTGACCAGTTGATATGATCTATGACAACAAGATCCAGGTTTGTGAGAGTGTGGGTGGAAGAAATGGAAATTATTGAGTTTCGATCCCAGCTCTGGCAGTGACTCCTTGGGCAAGTCACTGCATCTGGTTCTGTCTCTGTTTGCCCATCTGTGAAATGAGGACAATGCTTTACTGTGTGTTGGCAGGACCGGTGCTAGGGTTTCTTGCTCCCTAGGTGCAAGGCCATTTTGCCGCCCCCTGCGCTGATCCCGTGGCTCCGGTGGAGCTGCCACAGGTATTCCCGCGGAGGTCCATTGGTCCGTGGTTCTGGTGGAGCTGCCTCAGGCATGCCTGCGAGAGGTCCGCCAGAGCTGCGGGAGCAGCCGACCGTCCACAGGCATGACTGTGGCAGCTCCACTGGAGCTGCGGACCAGCAGACCCTCCGCAGGCATGCCTGCGGCAGGTCAACCGAAGCCACCTGCCGCCCAACCCCCCCCGGCAAAATGCCGCCCTCCTCCCCCAATAATCCTGGCACCCTAGGCAATTGCCTAGGCTGCCTAAGTGGTAGTGCCGGCCCTGTGTGTTGGCCATAGAAGTTGGTTAGCTAACTCTCGTATGGTGTTTTGAACATCCTTAGTTTTGCTCTGCAAGTGCCAAGTTGTAAATCATTGGCAAGATTAACTGAAATTACAAATAAAAACACCATAAAGGTGAACTGGGGCTCATGCTATTGAAACCACCAGGACCTGTGGTTCAGGTGCCTGCGTTTTCTCTCTCTCCTGTAGCTGGTTATATCACTGACACCTTGACCCTTGGCAGCGAAAGTGGCTTCTCTCTCTGCTATAGGTGCTAGCAGCAGCGGTAACAGAGAACACAAACTGCAGGGGGCCTGGGCTCTGGTCAGGGTAGGCGAGTGCAGGGATGAATTGGTTTGAAATAACTGCCTGTGACTTCCTATGACCTGGGGCAGTTGATTTTCTTGTGGCTGTTTCCCCGTCTGGAATGGATAATACCTACCTCGAAAGGGGCGCTGGTGCTCGTAAAGTGCTTTGTGATTTCAGGAAGGAAAGATGTTATATAAACGCCGAGAATTATTACATTTTAATTAGAAACTTAAACCCCTAGCCTTCAACAAGGGGATCCTCTGGCTGCTGTTTGCTATTGAGTTCCCCCTGCAAGAGGAGGTGGGCTTCCATGCTGTCATTGCTGACTCACTGCCCCTCCCTCGGTGTTTGTAGACACTACTTCAGATGCAATTTGTCTCAAAGCCCTCACAATGGAGAGAACACCCGGCGTTTGTACAGCCGGGCTCTGAGTTTCCAAACACATGAAAAAGAACAGCGTGAAATGTCCTTGGCTTACTTTCGAGAACAACAGTCTAGACATATGTATTGTTTTACAGCTGATCGGTTCAAATATCATCTTCTTTGCTGCAGCGACAAAAACATTTCTGATTTCACCATTCCCCCTCCGAGACTAATGAAGACTCTTTGTACCTTCTGACAGTCACATCCCTAGCAGCTGGTAAGAGCTTTATTTCATACTGATCACTCATGCATTGGCCCCTGGGGTGGGGTAAGGACCAAATGAGCTAGCGGACCTCCTCTATTGCTATCAGCTGTGATTCTGTAGTGAATCAGAGCCAAATTCATCCCTGGGGTGACTCCATGGACTCTGGTGGAGACATTTGACCCTTCTGTACCATGCCTAGGTAACGCTGCCCTAAGTTCTGTTCTGTTGATACACTGACTGTGTCATGATTGTACTGTGGCTGCATGATTTTGTTCCGCTGGACAGACCTTTGCACAGGGTAACTAACTGGGCTTGTGGTTGATGCAGATTATAAGGGTGTAGTGGAAAGAAAGTTATCAAAATTAACAGACCTGTTTTTTGTTGATCTGATTTCAAAAAGCTGAATCCTCGACTGCAGTGGAACAGTAATAGGTGCAGCTGGGGTGGGCTGGGGATTTCTGCGTTCTCCTAATCCTGGGGCCACTCTATGCTGGCCTGAGCCCCAGAGCACCTGGAAAGCTGCTGTGTGCTGCACTAACTGCCAGCATCTCCAAGGAGCTTACTTCATCTGAGAATCATGGTGTCCACGCCCCTCTCTGTGCTCATGCAGCAGTGCAAAGTTCTCTGTGCATGGTTGAGGATCACTGCCAAAATCTGTAGCTCTTTTATCTACCTTTTGCCCAGGACAAATACTTTGGTGTCTTTCATGGTGTTGAAAATCAAAAACAGCAGTAAAAAAAATGAAGCTGAGTTCCAGACCCCAGAGCTGCTGAGTAACCTGCCAAAGGAGCACAGTGCTGGCAGCAGTTTTAGAGTTTAATTTCAGGGGAGAAAAATCTGTTCCTCTTGTCCCTGAACTCAGTGGAGTCCATTTTTTTTGAGACAATAGAGGCTGAATCAACCCCTTGGTAGTTCCCTAACACAAGCCAGGTGGACTTTGTCTGCCCTGTGTTGAATCAGATCCACGATGATCTTTGCCCATTGCTGTCTATGATGTGTCAATTTCAGCTAGTCACTTTCAGGCATCCTGCCCCTGAACTAGGAGGTGTGGTGGCAGATCATTGTTCTGCTGTACAAGGCTCCTAGTCCAGTTCAAATATCGCCCTTGCTCTTCCAGCCCAGACTGTGCAGTTAGGCGCCCCCCATCCTAGAGGGGGTGACTTTTTGCCTTGAAGCCCTGACCTCTCCTCTGTGACTTGCATGTGGACGTGTGTTGAGGATCTCTTCAGGGAGACGTATTGGTGGAGACTGGTCCCGAAGGAAAATAATACTTTAGCCTTCTCCTGTGCCTTTTGTCTGAGGATCCCCAAGGGAGTTATAAATGTTAATTGAGGAAAACTCATTCATATATGGAGCTATATCTATCTCATAGAGCTGGAAAGGACCCTGAAAGGTCATTGAGTCCAGCTCCCTGCCTTCGCTACCAAGACCAAGTACTGATTTTGCCCCAGATCCGTAAGTGGCCCCCTCAAGGATTGAACTCACAACCCTGGGTTTAGCAGGCCAATGCGCAAACGACTGAGCTACTCCACCCCCCATTCATGAGGCATGTCGCCTATGCATTGCACAAATGAGGAAAGGAAGCTGGGGACCAGAGAGAATAAGTGACTTGCTCAAGGTCATGCGTGAAGTCCAAGGCATAGGTGGGAAATAGAATCCAGATGCTGCCAGACCTCTAACCAGTGGGCAATGCCTTCCAAGAATGAGCTACACAAGGGAGAACACGCCGCCTGCTTTGAATGGCATGAATGTGAGGAGTTTACATAAGAACATAGGAACGGCCATACTGGGTCAGACCAAAGGTCCCTCTAGCCCAGTATCCTGTCTTCTGACAGTGGCCAATGCCAGGTGGCCCAGAGGAATGAACAGAACAGGTAATGATCAAGTGATGCATGCCCTGTCGCCCATTTCCAGCTTCTGGCAAACAGAGGCTAGGGACACCATCCCTGCCCGTCCTGGCTAATAGCCATTGATGGTCCTATCTTCCATTAACTTATCTTGTTCTTTTTTTAAACGTGATATAGACTTGGCCTTCACAACATCCTCTGGCAAGGAGTTCCACAGGTTGATTATGTGTTGTGTGAAGACAAAAAAAGTTTAGCGGTGGAGTCCAGCTCTGCTCTGGCAGTTAGTCATCTTGGGCTTTGGCTGTTGTGACGTACCTGATGAGTGTCTGGAGATGGCTGAAAAACTGGGGAAAACTTTGCGATTTTTTTTTTTTTTAAATTCCCTGCTCTCCTGCCTGTTTACGTTTCAAAATTCAGATTCTGCCTGGTTCTCAGTTTACTAGCTGGCTGAAAATCTCTGTGTGTGATGTGAACACTTTTGTACAAAACTCTTTCGTTTTTCAAAAAATATTGAAATGTCACCAAAATTCAAAAATAGAGGAAAAAAACTGGACCCGCTCCAAGTGAGAGCATGCAAATTGTGGCCATTCCTTAGTGCACATAATTGATCTTGGGGATTACTTTCGCCGTTTGCTGTCTGTTTCTGATACAGCATTTTATACACCTCTTTTCTTTCCCTCTTCCTTCTGCTCCCTTGAAGAGGTCACAGATCCCAGGCCCCTTTCCTGCTGTAGCTACTGGCATGTGCCAGCATGACATCGCATGCTATCGATTGGCTGGTGTTTGGGCTAATTGGATGATGTGGTTACCAAGGACCAAAACTGCATTCATTGGTGATACGGCCACACCTGGATGGAATTTGTCCTGTGCAAAAATTAAGTGTAAAGTTAAGTGGTAGATATTTGATTTTTTTCATCAATGAATTTTTGCGTGAAGGGATTGGTGGCCTAATGGTAATTTACCAAAGGCAAATGAGGAATTTTCTTTGGGATTAGCAAGACAGACACATTTCTTCTGGCTCTTTAGTCAAATGTGTTTTGTTTATTTGAATGAAAATGGCTTAGAAGCCCAGCAGCGTTGTCTGCAGGATGTGGGGATTAGACTAGATGACCCTTGTAGTCCCTTTTAACCCTATGTTCTGTGATTCCCTGACAGCCATTACATATGTTGAGTGCCAAGGACAGTCCTTAAAACCAAAGTCCTGTCTACCTTGAGCTGGTGTTAAACCCCAGGGCCTTCTTTGTTAAGAGAAAATGATTTGATCTGTTGTTCTTGGCCACCGTTTTCTGTCCCGGCTTTGTTGTACCCTAGGTGGTTGCAATCTTCCACCCCAGAGACGGTTGCGTTTCAGGTGTGCTCTGTATGTACAGTTGGTGAAATGGTTTGGAATGAAAGGCTTTATGAGCAAAATTTTCAAAATTGCCTAAAGCCCAGATATTTAAAGCCTGTTTAGGGGTTGCCGTGCTCTGTGTTGCAATGCCTGTCTCATTTTCAAGTGATTTAGGAGCAATCAACTACCAATAGGATTTTTGGCACCTAAATCCCTTTTCAAAATGAGACAGGCTCCTAAATCAGTTAGGCATTGCAGTGCTGAGCACAGCAAGACCTAAATATGTTTCAAATTAGACTTTTAAAAAATGTGTTTTTTTTCAACCAGCTGCAGTGAGAAGCCATAAAGGAGAGAGAGTAATTTTTTCCTCTGCAGAAATTCTCACACTATTTTTTTGTTTTCTTCTAAGCAATTAACTGATTTCTATTTATTTCCAATTTAAAAAAAAACCCCAATGGTGCAGATTTCGCTGTAGATTCATAATGTAGCTGAGCCATTAATTTTAATGGCCTTTGCGTCAGGCCCATTACTGACAAGAGCGGGCCAGTGTTGAGCGTATCAGATAGTCTGATCAGCTAGGTTCTGTTCTTGACTCTGCTGCTGACTTGCTGTGTGACCGTGAGTCAGTCACTGCCCCTCTCTGTGCCTCGTTTACACTGGCCGTAAAATGGGAGTAAATATTAACATGGATTTGTGAAACGCGTCGAGATCTTCCTCAATACGAAGCTACGGTTTGGATATTACCTGTTGTGCTAGCGCGAGTGTCTTTGCTCCCCTTCTTTTGTCTGTATGAAATGTGATGATCATTTTTAGTAGAAATGTCTACTAAGTGAGTCTAATCCTCACCTGATGTAAATTACCGTAGGGCCGTTAACTTCAGTGGCCCTATGCTGATTTACCCCAGCTAAGGATCTGGTCTAGTATTGTAGAAACTGCCTCAAGTTATTTTTAAATTCCTAATATTCTCTCCCTCCTTCACAAGGCCCTCCCCCTCCAAATAAATGAAGCTGGGAAATATTTTGGGTGGGGAAGGGCACAAGGTCAGAGTTAGGATGTACAGTGTTCCCTTCTCTGTCCAGCCAGTCAGTCAGGAGCTGTGTGCTCTGCGAAGGTTAGCAGTGGGGCAGCTGTTGCAGCCTGGACAGTAAATGTCTTTTTAGGAACTGTGAGGCAGCCAGTGCACCTCGAAGAAATGTGCGGCTGCCTTTGTGCCATTTCCTGCCCACCCCATCACGTGCTTTTGCTTGGAAAGCGTCGCAACTCAGATCTGATAAGTTTTGTGGGAATGTCAAGCAGCTCATGTGGTTCTTGCTTGTCCTTTCCCCTCTCTTTAAACCTCTGCCTTCTCTCGCCACCCCCAAAAACACTGGCAGCTCCAGAGAAGTTCCAGGCGTATTAGTCACATATTGCGAGAAGTTTTAGCACTGTTTTGTTTTGACAGTGACAATGAAGAAGGGTTTTCCAGGCAAATGCTCAGAGCCTGCCGTTGCAGAGGAGGGGATGTGTGTGTTAGATGAGCTTTCCTTGCAGGACACTGAAATGGTTTTCATGGCTAAGTGACACGTTTTGCTACCAGGGTGGTGGAAGAAAGGCGGGTGGTGACTGCGGAAGGAGCAATGAAATCTTGCACCTTATTGCAAACAGCTTTCGCACTAATCCTTCCAACCTGAGGCGGCTTTTGCTGAAGTTTTTTTTTTTTAAAAGTTGTCAGTGCTGTTTTTAATCCCTGTCCATAATAAAGTCACACAGTGTTAACACAGACAGCAGCAGGGCAGCTAAAGTTGCAAATGTGCTGCTGGCTCTGCTTTTTATTTGGGGATCTTATGGATGAGGAGCGAACTCTTTTCCTGCAGTGGCTCCCTGAACATCCCAAACACATTTATTTAGAGGCTTAACTCTGTGCTTAGGAGCGTAACTGTCGGAATCCAGCGATGAACGTTGTAAGCAATTAAGTCTTGTCACCTCCTCGGAGGCAGGTCTTGATGGTCAGCAGTGTGCCCTTGGTGCCAAGAAGGCCAATGGCATATTGGGCTGCATTAGTAGGAGCATTGCCAGCAGAACTAGGGACATGATTATTCCCCTCGATTCGGCACTGGTGAGGCCATACGTAGAGTATTGCGTCTAGTTTTGGTTCCCCCACTACAAAGGGATGTGGACAAATTTGAAAGAGTCCAGCAGAGGGCAACAAAAATGATTAGGGGACTGGGGTACGTGACTTATGAGGAGAGGCTGAGGGAACTGGGATTGTTTAGTCTGCAGAAGAGAAGAATGAGGGGGGATTTGATAGCACCTTCAACTACCTGAAGGAGGGTTCCAAAGAGGATGGAGCTCGGCTGTTCTCAGTGGTAACAGATGACAGAACAAGGAGCAATGGTCTCAAGTTGCAGTGGGGGAGGTCTGGGTTGGATATTAGGAAACACTTTCACTAGGAGGATGGTGAAGCACTGGAATGGGTTACCTGTGGAGGTGGTGGAATCTCCATCCTTAGAGTTTTAAGGTCAGGCTTGACAAAGCCCTGGTTGGGATGATTTAGCTGGCATTGGCTCTGCTTTTAGGAGGGGGTTGGACTAGATGACCTCCTGAGGTCTCTTCCAACCTTGATCTTCTGTGTACAGGGGATGCTTCAGCCTTCACTCCAGTGCAGCCACCTCTAGGGTGGAATTCAGTGACAGTTTAGCAGTGCACAACAACATTATGAAATGGCTTAGGACAGCTAATAAAGGAGAATAGTGTAGCTGTTTAAGCTACAGGATATTTACATTGGTGGAAGGTAAATTACCTGAGGTGGTTATTTGACAGGTTATTACATTTCATCTTCCCAAATAAGTATTATGGCTAACACTGCTGCTCTGTTGCAAAGTATGAGGGGATCTTTAATGACCACCCAAAAGACAGCACAGAGCCCTCTATCTCCACGATGGAGCATTTCCTCTGTGTTGATCCAGAATGAAGAGCACCCTTGGCTGATTCACTAATCCTGCTTCCTCCAACACCTAAATTTTCCTAGGAAGAGTTATTGGAAAGATTGGACTTGTTTACCTTGGCAAGGAGATGAACAAAAAGATACCTGGTAAAAGAATATAAAATAAAGAATAGGCTACAGAAGGAAGATTGGGGGCATCTCTTCTCCTGTCTCATACTACATGAGCAAGGCAATGTTGAATGAAATTAAAAGGTGGAAAATTCAAAACTGCTACAAGGCTGTACTTTGTCACTCAGTGCAGGATTCAGCTGTCACTGTCAGCCTCAGAAATAGCAGCGGTAGACTTAAAAGTAGGGATAGCCAAGGATTGCACCTCCCGATGGAAAGGAACTTCCCTAGTCCAAAGATCTCAATGGCTGACACATGTCCTACACTCCTAGTTATCAGGGAGTCCTGTGTGTATTAGCTAGCCAGATTTCTGGGCAGGCTTTGTTTCTCGGAGTTAAGTCATTTAATCGCCTCCTTCTAAGGCTGCAGTTTATTTCATGTGCAGCTATGACTTGGGCCCTGCCAGTCTGGGCAATATCCCTTTAAAGCTGTGTCTGTGTCTGTTAAGTTTGCAAGCTGCACATCCCATTTGGTGAAGAAAATACCACGTACGTGAACACGGCTCGCTGCATGAAGTTTTGTGAACTGATCCCCGGCTCAGCACACACTGCCTTCCCTGTGTGCCAATGCTGGGTGAGCCACTACACAGTGCATTAGCTCCAGCCTTTTCCTGGATGGATGTGTTGGATTTCCAACAAAGACAGACAAAGTCGGAAGTCCAGGGTCGTTCAGCATGCAGGGCTGTGCTCCATGACCCGGCCTGCTGTGCTCAGCTCCATATACGGCCAAGAAATGGAACAGGAAAAGGGAACGCAGCTTGAATACCAGACATACAATACATTCCTCAGGGCTGCACGCTTGGAACTCTCTCTCCCCAGAAAATGGACTCTGTGTTGCCATTAATGCAGAACGTGAACTGTGTAATGCTGAGAGGGAAGCCAATGTTCTGAGCGCTGGCTCCAGGGAACACATTGTCAAACGTAAGTTAATTTATTTTCTGTGAGCTTTTCGGGGCAGATTGTCCTGCAGTTTTCAGGGACTCTTGTCTAACTGCAGAGTAGCACTGCTTGCAGCTTCATTAATTCTATTGTCTTGCCTCCCTTAAAAATCAATCTGATTCGTCATCCCCTTTTAAATTATATTTTCCCAGAATTGCCTCTTCCTGTTGGCAGTGGGTGGAGGGTGAGGAAGGGAATCAGTCCAGGGATGATGTCAGTCATGATCTAACTTGAATCTTCCCTTGCTTAGATCTTGAGCTTGCAAACACTTGATTGGCTTTACACATGTGAATAGTCCAGCTGAGCTCAGCCGACAGATTGGACGTGTACATTAATGTTTGCAGCTTCCAGGCCTTAATTGGCAGGCCCAGTCATTGGATGCACCGTACAGAAGCAGAGGCTGGGGGCGCGTGTCAGACCTGCACCCCAAAGTACAATCCCCGCATTCTGGAGCACTGGGTTCCTGGGGTTTGGTCTGGACCCATCTTGTGAGAATCAACGGGAAGGAACAGGCCAGTCCTTCCTTTCCCCGCCTCTATCACTGGCTGGTCACACACAAATGCAACCCTGTAAATGACGTTATGGAGTCCAGCTGCCAGTTCAGAGCATGTGGCTTCCTAGCCTATTTGGAATCCAAATTGTGGCTCGGAAGCTTCCCCAGTCAGTAATTTGGCTGTGTCGCTTCACTGCCCTGGATGTTACCCAACATACGGTGGGGCCACTTGGCAGGAAGATGTTTGGAACCTACTGTATTTCTGCACACATCTGGCATGGTGGTTTGTGTTTATGGTACTGTCAGTGCCTCCTAAATTCCATCTGTGTTTAATGGGGAGCAAACAGGTCAGCGGGGGCTGAACCTGGGGCATTGCTCAGGCTGGGCCTTTTGCATTTTAATGGTAGCCCTGATTTTCCCCAGAAGTGGGTGAGTAGTTGGATGGCGTTTTATTCGTGAAAAAACAAGACGCGGATTCACATTAATTACCCTACCTCCTCAGGTGCCTGGGTGCACAACTAACCAGCAAGGCTGAAATCTAGCCGGGGCTTAATGGCACCATTTTGCCCAATCGTGTAACTGTTTTGAAGCTAACACGAAATGTTCTCCGCTGTCGAGAAGTGAGTGGGCGGAACCAGGCTGCCGTCACCCCTGCAGCAATGGGGAAGGCCAAAGGGGGCAAGCATGTTTCTGTCGAGCCATGGCAGCTTCCTGGCTGGTGCAAAGTTGACATTTCACCAGCCAAAGTGGAAGTAGGTGGATATAGGCCATGAAACATGCAAGGAGATCAGGCAATCCACTCCCTGGTGCAGCTTTCATCTAGGAGGATCCTGAAGAGCTTTACAGACCCAGGGCCAGATTCTGAACTCACTTACACCAGTGAAAATTGGGAGTAAGGCCAGGGCCGACTTTAGGCTGATTCCCCCGATTCCCCAGTGCCTGCGCCTAAGAGAGCTACGTGCCTTAGGCGCCTTTTAATTTTTTTTTACTCACCTGGTGGTGGTCTGAGTCTTCGGCGGCGGAGGGTCCTTCACTTGCTCTGGGTCTTTGGTGGCATTTTGGCCCCCCGCTGCCGAAGACCAGGACTGCTGCCAGGTATTCGAATTGGGCCCCGCAGTTCCTAAAGCCAGCCCTGAGTAAGGCTGTCCGAGTCGGTTGCGTTACTCCTCTATCGATTGGGTCTGTGTGAGACTGCGAGACACTTCGTGCACAATGCATGGAGGCAGTGACTCACTGGCTACTGAAAGTAGCCACTTACTATTTGCCTCCCTCCTTGGCAATAGCAGTGGGACCATTACTGTCACAAGGGCGAGGGTTGGGCAGCTGTCCTACTATAATTATAAGAATTGTATTGCAGTAGTGCACACAGCCTTCAGTTGATAGGGGCCCCATTGAGCTGGGCCCTGTTCAGACTGAGAGAAGAAAGGCCTACGCTCTAGAGCAGGGGTAGGCAACCTATGGCATGCGTGCCAAAGGCAGCACCATGTCTCCTTCTCTGAATATCCCCTAGAGTTGTTCTCTTAAGCTGGCTGCAGAATGTTCTTTAGAGGTCTCTAAGAATATACCTCGGGATCTGTGCCATGTTCCTCACCATGAGACTGGGCTGAATGATTTTATTTTATTTTTTTAAATTGGGGAAAAATGTGTCAAAATTGTTCTTATTTTTAAAGCTTCCCATTTTCATCCATTTTCATTTTTTAAAAATATTTCACTTTTTTTTATTAAAGCGGTTACTGACGTGGTTCTCTGTTGTTTGTGAGATGAAAAATGTTAATATATTTAGTATCAGAGGAGTAGCCATGTTAGTGTGCATCTGTAAAAAGTGACAGAGTCCTGTGGCACCTTGTAGACTGACAGACGTATTGGAGCATGAACTTTCGTGGGTGAATACCCACTTTTTCAGATGAATGTCTGTTAATATTATAAATGTTAATATATATGACACTTTCAGTGAAAATTCTTGAAAAATGAACATAGTTGAAAGTCAGCTTTTTTGAGAAAAGTCTTTCATTTCCCCCCAAAGGGCATTTTTGATGATTTTATTTTTTTACTGAAAGTTTGAACCAGCTCTCAGTACTGGCAGATAGGAGATCTCTAGTTACTCTAACGAGGAGATGAGGTTGCTGTTTAACTGCAAACATTCCTTTCCGCTGACCTTTCCACCGTCCTTCCCTATTTCTTGAATGGACTATGAAAATACTCGAGGGATTAGAACTGTGCAGCTGTGTCGAGATCCCATCTGTTTCGATACTTAACTTTCACGTTGTAGCACATCACTTTGTTCTCCACGGTTGTTTTTCATATAAAAGCAAGCGTGTTGTTAAGCATCTGGAATAGTCGCTCCTTTGGGCCGTGTTCTAATAAGAGGATGTTTCATTATGACAGCTTCCAACATTGCATGAAGGCAAAAACCTTTTACACATGCCGTGAAAAAAGCAACAAAGATGCCTGGCTCAGATCTTTGAGCCTCTGTCTGAGCAAATGTGTGTCTGTGTCTGTGTTCCATAAGCTGTGTTTTGCAACAACTGCTGGAAATTATCCAGAGAAGCTAATAGAGGACTTTGTGACAATCGAAGAAAGAGGAGTGAAGGTCAATTCACATTAATGAAAGCTTCCATCACATGCTTGTAATGCCCCTCCCACCCCACAACTGGGATTATTTAGATCAGGAGAAGTAAAGGAAATTTTGCCTTCCAGATGTGCAGGCTTTAAAGTTATCCTCCCTTTGAATGTGTGGCAGAGCTCTCCAGAGTCAGGTGTGGGTGTGAAAGAGAATATTTTTGAATTGTTAGTGGGACAAAACTGAGAAGAAGCGACTCCTTCACTGTGGCTCTGATTCAGTGAACCACTTAAGCACATGGTTAATATTAATCATGAGCTTTGCCAAATCTGGGGCTTAATGATGCTCTTCGGGCCTGATCCAGTCGTATGACACTCGTTGATTTCACTGCTTTTGGATCTGCCCTGTAGATCTTGGGAAGGTGGTAATTGAACTCGGATGAATGTCAGGACTCCGGGGTTCTATTCCTGACTCTGCCACTGACCTTCTCTGGCTTTCGATTAGATTGCTTCCAGGCTGACTTTCAAACAGTGCTGACACCAGAGATTTGTTTGTGCAGATATAACTGTGTATGCTTCCGTATGGACTTCGTGCACTCACGGTTGTGGATCAGGCTTCTGGAAAAGTCACGCTTTAGCGCTGCCTGGGTCTCATTTTCCCTTTCTGTAAAATGGGAATAAGACTTAACTCCTGCGGTCACTGTTCTTATGTCAAAGATCTACTAAACTGGTTCAGTATGGAAGACAAATAGGTGGCAAATATTTTTGAGAAACTTCATTTGTTTTTCATCCAAAATGTTTTTCTTAGCAAAAAATTCCAACCAACACAAAAATACATCCACTGCTACCTCACAGTGGTATCAGAGATATTGCATTGTCTCCTAAATATAATGAAATACTGTGTTGCTGCAATTCATATGGCAGGATGGCCATAAAGCCCCTGACGAGGATCAGGCCCCATTATTATTATTATTGATGAATTCTGCACAATGGATATTGGGAATAATTGCAGTGCGTTCTGTACTCCCATTGCTTCAGCCATCATTCATAGATTATTTTTTTAAGGCCAAAAGGATGTGATTGTCACCTGTTAATAAAATGCTGTATTTTAAAACTACTTTTCATTGGGGGCACTTAAACTGCTTCACAAAAATTAATTTAGCCTCATGACATTGCTGTGGGGTAGGGTCATTGTACTAATTTTACCAGTGGGAAACTGAGGTACAGAGGTTCCCAGCAGTTCATTGGCTACGTAGGGCACAGAACCAAGGTGTCCTGACTCCGCAGTCAACTGGTCTAACCTCTGACCTCAGTTGTCTGCTCCAACTTCTAAGCCTTGTGGGCTAAGTCTCATCCCTCCTTTTGCAATGCCCAGTTGCTCACTCCGGAGAGTGGCTTTATAATGGAGATGTAGACCACGAAGCCAGTTCTCTTGAGTATTGAGCATTTTGATGACACTGACATCAAACAGCCGGGTGCATGGGAGTGAGAGCATCCCGGGGACATCTTTATGCCAGGAGAACACCCTGGGCCTTGGTGGACTTGCCAGCTGTAGTGGGATCCTCCTTTCCCAAAGCTGAATTGTTCCTCCTATGGTTGAGGCCCAAGAGAGCTTTTCTTCACCAGCAGGCGTGCCCTCCTGCTTCCCTCCTAGTTGCATTGTCTGCACCAAACGTACTTCCTGTCCACGAATGGCTTCATTTCCCGAAGCGCCTCTTGCATATCGTCAGGGCGGCGATGGGGATACAGGTTGCAGGATGTTCTGCTCTTGCTTCTACTCTCTGATTTGCAGAGTTCCCCTTCCAAACCCCAGCGTCACAGAGTCAGCAGTGCTTTCCTTTCTATGCAGTTACCTTCACTTTCTTAAAAGAGGGGGGGATGGACAGTACCGGTAATCCGTTTCCATTTCCCACAGCCTTTTTGGGAGCATGGCTGATAATGCATAAAGTTTCACACCGTCCTGTGAAAGGGTGCAAGGGCTACGCATAACAGAGAGGGGGTATGGTATTGTGCAGGGGTTCTCATGACCCCCAGGAGACTCCCAAAGGGGATCACAACCATCCTGCTCTTCCCATACTGCTAAATGGCAGGAGGGTGAGTCCCAGGGGGTCCTGATATGGAAAAGGAGGATCTTTTCCCACTCTCTGGGACCCTACAGGTTTACTTGGTGCCATTAACGGTTGCAGGACAATATGCCAGGGAAAGCGGAGTGGTGGAAAAGGCACCACAGAGTGAACAGGGAAGCAAGAGGCCTTGCTTGTACTCTCGAGCACAGAGTCAGCGAGAGATGCTGTTGGCCCTAGCTTTGTTGGGTGGTTTCTAGCAGCTGCAAGGATTGGGAACAGTGCTTAAAACCCATTTGAAACAATTCCAGTGCAAAATACAGAGAGAGGATTGTCTCATGGCCAAACTCTTATGACTTGGGATGAGTTCTGTTCCCACAGACTCCCTGGGTGAATGTAAACAGGTTTGAGGACCTGATTTTCAGCACTCCCAAGCACCGGCTTATAAAATAACCAGATCTTGCCTTTATGACTACAGTATCTGAGTGCCTTGCAATCTGCAGTATGTTTGTCCTTCCAGCACCCTGGGAGGCAAGGCAGTGCTGTTATCCCCATTGTACAGGTGGGAAACTGAGGCACAGACAAAGTGACCTCCCCTGGGGCCACACAGGAAGTTTATGGCAGAACAGAGACTTGAACTTGGGTCTCCTACATCCCAACTTCCTGGAGCATCTTTCCTGGGAGTCCCCCCTTGAGTTGAGCTGCTATTGTGGGTGCTCAGCACACCTGCAGAATCAGGCTGCTGCCATATAGCTGTTGTGAAGGTACTCGGCGGTTTTGTGGAATTTAGTCCATGAATGTTTGTAAAACGCTTTGAGAGCCCCAGGTGGAAGGCAAGGTACGTACTGTTACTATTTTATATCCTAAGCAAGTTCTCAGGCCGAGACTGGCTTCAGACCCCCTTCTATCCAGAATGAGTTAGAACTTGATGTGATGCCATGATCTTGCAGCTCTCCTTGGCCCCTGCCAACCAAACAGTATAATAGGCCAGATTAGCAGAAGTGATCTTTAAATTTAGCTCTGAACGTTATGCATGTAGACAGGCCCAGAGACAGATGAACTCACTCTCTGTTCATATTCATTTTACCAAATACCACCCCCTCGTTAACATCTTATTACCTCCAAGGCAGCGAGAGGTGGTGAAACTGTGATCATAAATTTATCACTGAACTACGACAGCAGTCCTATATTTTACTTGAGCTGTAAAATGTGATCAAGAGGGTTGAGCATCTCCTTAGTTTAACACAAAATTAGGGACATGACACAAATTCTTATTAATTTTTTGGTAAATTTCAGAGAACATTTGATTGTCAGATTTTTAGAAATGAATCAGAGTTAGTTTTACAGGAAACAGTCTAGTTGTCTATGGTAACCTGACATTGAAATCCGCCCCCCCCCCACCACACTGAAAGCTCTTCCCTTTTGAACTTTCAGTTTAATTTAATATACCAGACTGGATATCCCTGGCTAGTGAAACATTCTTAACAGGTAATACAGGCAAAAGGTTCCTATTTCAGATAAAACTTCAGAGCTGACTTGATCGTTGCTCGGCATTAGTTCTTTCCATGTCATTTCCTTGTATGAAATTTCAGGCACTATAGAAATGACAGAAGTGAGCAGCAGATTTGAATTTTGAGCAGTCTGTCTGTAAGCCTTGTGGGTAACTCTTAAGTCTTTCTGACATAGATTCACAGATTCCAAGACCAGAAGGGGACGATTGCGATCATCCAATCTGGTCTCCTGGATAATGCAGGCCAGAGAACTGCCCCAAAATAATTCCTGGAGCAGATCTTTTAGGGAAAAAAGCATCTGCTCTTGATTTAAAAATGGTCAGTGGTGGAGAATTCTTGGTAAATTGTTCCAAGTATTAGTTACTCTCATGGTTAAAAATTTACACCTTATTTCCAGTCTGAATTTGTCTAGTTTCAACTTCCAGCCTTTGGATCATGTTAGACTTTTCTTTGCTAGACTGAAGAGCCCTTTATTAAATATTTGTTTCCCATGTAGGTGCTTATAGACTGTAATCAAGTCACCCCTTAACTTTCTCTTTATGTTAAATAGATTGAGCTCCTTGCGGCTCTAAGACAAGTTTTCTAATCCTTTAATCATTCTCGTTGCTCTTCTCTGACTCCTCACCAGTGTAACAGTGTGTGACTGTTGTATCGTGTGCTACATTTTGGTCTTCAGCTGTGCGACCCTGGCCATTGTGTGCTCTTCTGCGTTCCTAAGTTAAGCAGGGATAAGCCAGGCCAGTGATTGGATGTTGGACTCTGAGAGTCCGAAGCTGCGGGAGATGTTCTTGGGAATGATGACTCAGCAAATGGTGCTGTTTCTATACTAACTCGGAGAGAAATGTCCAAAAGAGACAGTCGGGGTGTGTGTGTGTGTGTGTGGTGTTGGCGGTGCAGCTTTTCAGAGGACTAGTTAAAAAACCACCCTGATAATTGCTGTCATTAAATATCCCATAGCTTTTTACAAGTTAGGGTGGTTATGCCTGGGGTCCTAGCCAAATTTCACTTCACATGAGTTATGATGTGCTTACCCAAAGTACCCCATACAGGTTAAACGGGGTACAAAATTCTTTATTTCCTGCCCCAAACTACTGTGTAATGGTCTGTGTGCTGTTAACAGCAAGGGTATTGCACTCAAGAGATTGGATCTATGTTAGTGTTAAGTGCAGTTTAAACACAGCAGCTGTTTTACCATACTGTATAATAGACATCAGAGTATGTTATAGACAGAACTAGTAACTACAGCCATAGTTAAGATTGCTGAACACTTTCCATGCCAGATGTCTGCTTCAGGCTGGTTTTCTCTCACCTCGTAAAGTTTCAGTTAAAATGGTTCAACAGTTTCTGAAGATGAGATTAGGGGGAAAAGACATTGTTTTGTCCACATTAAAAAAAATTCTCAACCATTTTGTTGAGAAGCTCTGGTATCTCTACTTTGTGGGATCGGGACTTCGAAATTCAGCAGGGAGGTCGTCCTGGTATCAGAGATTTGTTTTTTGCTTTTCTGAGTAAAATTCGCCTAATTTTGGCCAAGTTATAAGTTCCTGAAAAATCATTTTGCATGTGCCCAGTGGAAACTTGTTAGACTTTGGCAGCCGAACTCTCCAAACATTCTATGTGTTCTGAGTATGCTCGCTCCTGGGGCTGAGAAGGACTTATTCTGCAGTTGCTTCTGGCTGTTGGTTGCTGCTGGAGCAACAGGCACTGGAACTGAAAGCCAGTGAGGCTCTCTTCCGTGCTCTTCATGTCTCCATAACTGGTTCCTAACCAACGTGGAGAAGGAGGTAGCTGCCTGATGGGAATGCAGAGGGGTGAGGGGCAAGGACATCTTGGAAGAGGGTGCACGTAATAAGGGTTTATAACTACTACAACAAAGGCCCCATCTGAATTTGGGATTGAACCCAAGATTCCTGAGTCTCCACATTCCTCTGCTTTCAGCAAATAGCTGTGAAACCCACTGTCGTCGTCCTCTACTGGCTGTTCCACACTGATGATAACAACCTACTACCACTACCACTTACCCCACTAGCTCAAGTGGCAGTGGCTTGGTGTTGTGGATCTGTAACCACCAGTCTCTAGAGTCATTCTTACTCTTTCTCTGACTATTCAGGTCTTTTATACAAATTGGAACTGTTTCGTCAGAAAAGATAGAAAGAGATCCCCTGAGAATACCCCATAGCTTAGTGGTTGGGGCATTCACCTGGATGGAGGGGGAGGAAAGGGAGGTCCGAGGTCAAGTTCGTTCTTTGGTTTTGGCTTGGATTGAGTCATATTTTTGTTATATTTATTTTGTTTTGTTTTTCAGAGCTGCCAGCAAACCAAACAGTCAGTTATTTGCACAGCTCTTATTATGATACAATCTCTGACTACATGATTGAAAACTATTTTTTCCACAGGACGTGGACCCATTGAGTGCACTGAATGTCTAGTGCTCGTTGAATGGGTAGTTACTTAACATTTCTTTTTATTCTCATTGCTGAATGTGTGGCTTTATTTAACGCATATCATCTGAACCCTGCACTGAGTGCAAAATTAACTTTTTTCCCATGGTGCTGTCACCAGAGAGGCTGAATACATTACAAACATTAATGAATGTACCTTCGCAATGGCTAGGCAGTGGTATTATCTCCATTTTTCAGATGAGAAATTGGCAAAAGTGTCCACTTATTTTGGGTGCTCAGTCTGAGACATCTGGGGCCTGATTTTTCACAGACGGTATCATTTGTAGAGCACTTTGTGTTCAAAGCACAGCTCCAATCAACTTCAGTTGCAGTTGTGAGCGCTCAGCACTTCTGGATAATTTGCTCCAGGTGTTTCAAGCCGGGTTCCCAGAAAATGAGGAGTACACAGGGCCACATGTGAAAAAATGTTTGTTTTAAGTCACTTGCCCAGCCTCTCGCCTTGGAGCTCTGTGACACCAGCAGGGATAGAGTTCTCCAGGGTGACATTCAGTTGCCTTAACTAGAAGACCATCCTTTCTCTTCCTGTAATCTCCTACCTCGTTCACTACTCACCTTTCCACTTCTGCAACCAATGTGGCGTTGACCCTACAGACGCCCTTCCCTACCCGACCCGGATGAATGACCAAATCACTATCCATTTACCAGCCCTAAATACATCGCCAAATAATTGGCTAAACAATGGTGTGTCTCAGTGTTTTTGTTTCCCCTGTCTTGCAACAGGACCACCAGGCAGTGTGATAAATGGACTAACAGCTGGATCTGGTTTTACTGGGGCACGTATTGGTTCCTCTGTTGCTGTTTTGCAACTTCTTGCAGCGTGACATTTATAAACTAAAATCCTGCTTCCCCAAAGTATCAAAAGAAATAAGGCCACTTTTCACCACAGACATAAAAGGCTTCTAATGTACAAGTGCAGCAAGCACCACTGTGAAGAACAAAGCTGACAGCTCATCACGTCTAATGCCTTTTAAGTTTGTACCTCCGTTTTCACTTCCAGACTGTCTCATGGAGCTTGAAGGCTTCAGTGATTGCCTCACCAAGAACTGACAGAGGAAGAACTCTCTCTAACTTTTAAATGCCTCTTTTAATTTTCCTAAACCAACCTAGTGTTCGGGCCAAATTCCAGTTTTGGTGATCATATTCGAATTAACTTAATTCCTTTGCCGGTTTCAGTTGTGTTCAGTATTCTTCTTGGCTTCCAGCGCTTCTCTGTTGGTCAGTACTGCTTTGTGGTATTAAAGAGCTGCTGCTATATTCCATGCATGTAGTTACATTCCCGTGGTAGCTTGAACTGATTCCTACATGCATATATGAGTTCCCATGTACCCTCAACCTCCATTGATGTTAGTAGGAGCTAAGATGCTCAGCCTTGGTGGGACTGGTCCTGTCAACAGCGCTGCATGCATGCTTGAAGTCAGGCACAGGTTTTGGTACCTTGCTGAATCAGGCCCATGGTTTATGAAGCATTTTGGGATCTTTGAGGATGAAAGCCACCACAGCGATGGAAGTTGTTAGTCTATGCCACTTAGCTGGGAGTGGCCTAGTGCATAGTGCATGGGACTCATGAGACCTGGATTCTATCCTCACCTCTGCCACTGGCCTGCTGGGTGACTCTGGCCAAGAAACAGCCCCACTCTGTGCCTCAGATTCCCCATCTGTAAAATGGGGACGATGAAACTGACCTGCGTCTAAAGCGCTGTGAGTTCTAGAGATGCAAGAGTTAGGCCTATTATTTCTCTAGGGGCAGTAGTGTGGCAGCTGTTAATCTTCTACCGCCAGCACTGGAGAAACATTTCTTTTTGCATAGCTGTGCCAAATGGGGCCATGTTACTTTCCTGTGCTGACAGCAGTTGATCCCACTACTAAAATGTTGGCATCAGCAAGAGAAAAATGATCCAGGAAAGCAAAAAGACCCAAGGAGGGAAGAGAATTGAAAAAGAACAAATAGCTTCAATGAAAACTTGGTGAGAGATGAGGCACAAGGGGGAAGGGGACAGGCAGAGGGAAGAGACACATGACTGGGTTGGTGCGTTGACCTTTTGACCCTTGCAGACATTGCTTCGTATATTTAATTCACGAGTTGGGTGGGTCTCAGGTCTGAACCCTGATGGACAGGTATCTCTGTTGCAAAGCTGCTGTGCAGTATGGTTTTGTTGGCAGCCTCTGCTTTGTAGAGGCCTAAGATTTAGAGTAGGTGAGTGAGGAGGTATCATCATTTAACAAGAGGTGCTTTCCCGGTAGACTTTATTGTCTCTGTCCGCTGCTTTTTGTTTGGCAGCTTTCTGGGGAACTCAGACAAACGCACTGTAAATCCTCCCTGACAGACAGGCTTTGGGATATTGGTGCCGTACAGTTCTACCCACCTGATTCCTGGGCTCTTTTTTCATGTCTTTTTTTTTTTTTTTTTTTTTTTAATCCTTATTGAAAGGAAGCCCTTTGGTCTGGAAGGGAGATTCCATTTTATTAGGCAGTCTTGCAGAGCTGGAGGTAGATATCAATTTGTGGGCACAGAAATAACTCAAGGTTCCATTCACCCTGCGTTTCGGCCCTGGGTTTTACTGAGTGCGTCCCACAAATTTGTAAGCGTGGGCTCAGAGGACGTTAAAAGCGTCACCCAATATCTTCAGGATCAGTGCAGCTGATGATGTCATGCCGTGATCTGATGTATGTGGCTTGTTGTCACGATACATCAAGACAAGGCAAGCCCCTTGTCATGGAGGATAGAGCTTTAGAGGTGGGACCCACAATTCTACTGATGTGAATTGGGTTTTACCCAAGAACAGACAAAAGCATTTCGCACATTCAGGCAGCCAAATACAAGGGCATAGCTTTAACTCCTTGCAGAGGGATTTTTCAGCATAACTCCCATCAACGTTGGTGAGGATTGTACGGCTAAATCTCAAGATTGCCCTTCTCTGCCATTCTTTGCTACTGCTTTCAACAGTCTGTTTGAGTGTTCCTTGTGATTAATGTTTTGGGTGGAAGAAGGCGCAAACAGTGAGGGATGGATGCTGTTTCCCTGTGTGATTCCCCAGCTCTGCCATGCTAACGGAACAACTTTCTTTTTCTTGTCTTGCTGCAGAAATTCAGAGTCTGAATGCGCAACCTGTTGGATGTGAGTGCCTTATTTTAAAGCAGACTTGCAATTTCCTAATCTCTCATTTGCCTGGGGTAAGTAAAAAAAAACCATTAGCAACAGTATGGCAAAGGGAGGACAAGTGGATTTTGTGCCTGGGCTAGTACATTTCTGTGATAGTTTTGTAAGCTTGTCCTGCAGGATTAGGATTTGAAGGGCGTGACACATGTAATTAGAAAGACATTGCTAAATTAATACCTAGATTGACAGGTGACTTCAGCCTAACAATAGCTCTGCTGTTCTTAATGTTTCTGTTACCTGAACAAGCACTTCCTGCTGGAGAGGACTATAAACCCATGGATAATTAACACAATCCTCAATCATTCATGTACAATATAATAATGTGATAAAAGCAGGAATTAATGGATAAAAAAGAAACAGGACTGATCCTGACTTGGAGTTTGGTTATCTTTTGCGATGCACTATGCAGAGCTGCACGTCCCTATTTCTGTCAATCTCATTTGTGTACTGTGGCATCGGAGCCAGTCGTCCAGACTTGAATGCAAACTACTCCAGACGTTGGATTATCTGAGCACATTACCAGATCATGGAATCGTAGAATCTCAGGGTTGGAAGGGACCTCAGGAGGTCATCTAGTCCCACCCCCTGCTCAAAGCAGGACCAATCCCCAACTAAATCATGTAAATAAAGGTGTAAATAATCCAGGTGAACGAACTATACCGAGTCCTGCTTATTCCCTTGTCATCTCCAGAGTCAGGTGAGATGGGTTCAAACTTCATTTTTCTCTTTTTGTCCTTCCGGTCTCATTCTTCCTTGCCCTGTTCTGAGAACGGGCAAAGCAGACTTTTTGTGTGTGCACACCTTGTATAGGAAAGATGTGTCCGAGAGATAGGTTTTGAGGTTTGTCCCCCAGGTGGCTGTTAAATTCTGTTACCCCTCACTTGTTCCCACAGGAGTTATGAGTCATGAGTCACCCAGAAAGCGTGGGAGAAATTTGAGTGGTCCTGCCACTTATACTGAAAGATCATAACAAGAGGGGGTGGAGATCGTGTTAAATTTCACCTTCCTCAGATGGTTAGATATCAGAGAAATACACATGATGGAAGAAGCCCCATCGCTTAGGACTTATAAAACTAAAATGGGCAAGACTCTAGAAGATGTGTTGTGCATTGGCCAGGAGACAGGTTGGATGCTCTTGATGTGTGCTTTCCATAGGGAAGCTGGCATCCCACTATGATATTTCATTGTAATAGGGTAAGAGCTTGGAAAAGCATCTGTCAACCACTCTGAGAGAGACAGGAATTGTCAAGGGGACTCCCTCCCAGAGTTACCTTGGCATGCGTTTGTTCTTTCACGGGATCTCAGAAACTCTGGCAACTCTCTGCTTAGATCTTCAAAGCAAAATATGTCAACGACAGGACACAATTTACAGTGTGACCCCCTGATCTTCTTGATCTTGAACAATCAATTAAATCTAAGACGTTGTCGTTCCCCTCATTGCAAGGACTATTAATAAGCTGAGGTGCTACATCAGTGATAGAGCTAGATTTCCATCCTTTTTCTTTTAATGACTCTGACCTTTCGGGCTGGGTCAGGGTCAGATTATTTACAAAGGCTGCTCCCTAAATCTGCCTGTCAGGACGGATGTTAATGGTATCATATTATTGCATTGGTGAAAGTAAACAATGTTGAACTCTCGCCCAGATCTCTTCTCTAGCATTTAAAGTGACGGTAAAGCTCATGCTGCATCATGATGATGATGATTATTCATTGCATGTGCATTGTGACTTCCACCTGAGGATCTCGCGAGTGCCTAGTGTATATCATGAGAGTCAGGTGAGCCCTGTGACTCAGACATTGGAGACACAGCAAAGCAGTAGCAGAGCTGTGAATATAACCCAGAAGTCCTTAGTTCCAGCTTTAATGCACCCTAGTTGGTGTCAGTTCTGTAGTACTGTGTGAATGATTTTGCAACTGAAAATCTGTATTTTTTTCCATTCTATTTCTGCTACGCCCACAAAGGAAGATCTCTCAGGATTCTTCTAATCTCTGTACCCTGCAAAGAAAACCTATTTCCTTTCACATGCTTAAGAACAGAAGTCTCGTTCTGAGTGCCAGTGAACACAATTTATATTTGTTGCTTAACAAAGCCCTACCAGATCCTGGTGTGTTTTGACTAGCACTGTATTGCTAGTTTGGTATGAATGTTCTGTGAGCACTTTGGGAATCCCGAGCACTGATGGGCGGTTGGTTGGGTTTTCCCCATTCTTAATGTTCATAGAAACAGTTCCTAGATGGCTCCATCCTGACCATTTCCACAAAGGGAGTATGCAGAGGTTAAGGTCAGTTTTTGATTACCAGTGAGAGAGGTTAATGGCATATGAGCCCAGTTTCTGTGGTTCCATGAATACTGCCAACGCCTTCAGAAGCACAGGAGTCGCAACCCAGTGGGGGATTTTTAAGGGAAAATATCAGGTAGTGTAGGTCAAAAACGTATCATTTGAGTTTAAAAACCCCCACACTTTAATAGAACTTTTTAAATAATTATTTCTAATATTCAGTTAAAACAGTTCTTTTGGGGTGGGTTTAACCACTCATCTGCGGTGTTTGCAACTTCATCCGCTACATGTTGGACAAGAACTGACTGCGTTTGTGAGGTGGCTCGGTAGAGAATGTATTTATCCTCCCAACACCCCGGGAGGTTGGGGGGGTGCAGTTATCCCCATTTTACAGCTTAGAAAACTGAGTTATGGAGCAGCTCAGTGACTTGTCATATAGGAAGGCGGTGGACAAGCTGGGAGTGTATTGCTATTATTTATTTGTGTCATAGCAGTGCCCAGAGACCCCAACCAAGGTCAGGGTCCCTTTGCGCTAGGTACTGTACAGATGCATAATGAGGAGACTGTTCATTCCCTGAAGAGCTGACAGTCTAACTAGAGAAGACAGACAAAAAGTGCGAGATGAAGCAGCAGTGCAAAGAGGTGAAGTGATTTTTCCAAGGTCGTGCAGCAAGTTAGTGATGGTCAGTCTTAGAATCCAGTTCTCCAGAATCTGGAAACCTTCCTTCCTCTACCTAAAATGCAAGTGTCTATGAAGTGAAACTGACCGGTGCCTTCTCTTTGTTGGAAATGAGTGGAAAAAAAATCAGAGTTTTTTTTAAAAAAAAGAAAAGAAAATCAGAGTTTTAAAATTCCTTTAGTTTTAATAATTGAGGGCCAGGGTGGGATGTGTGTGCGCGCAGGGCTCCAAGCATTGTGACAATAAATTTAATAACCCTTTGACAGATCTACTTGCCTTTCACCTGAAACTGACATATGAGGAAAGTAGGATGTCAGAGCACTCAGGTGCCTCATTGCAGAATATGACCTTAATGCTGAGTTTAGTGAGACAGCATCCCTCACAGGTGATGTGACTGTCAAAGGTAGATCTCTTTCTACTTGCACAGTCTTGCTTCTTATGATGTGTAGAGGGAAAGGCTTCTAGTGCCTGGCTATGTTACATGGCCCGGGCGGCCAGCAGGCTTCGCTTTTTTTATAACGAGAGAATTAACGTTAGCAGCAGGGGGTAATAGTCACTTTGAATTAAATACCGGCAAGGCACGGGAAAATGGCAGCGTTAAAAGGCCCCTGTCTATTGTATGAATAGATAATTCCTCTTCAGAGCCATGTTTAAGATGCCATATCCATAAATACTAGTATGGCTCTTTGATTCCAATTTTCAGGTAAGATGAACATTTTATTGAGTATTCTGCCTGTCACATTCAATACGTTAGTGTGCCATCCTCTCAGGCTTATTAGCATAATTGCACTGCTTAAGCAACAATAAAAAATTCAACAGTAAAATAGCAGTTAGCAAGGCGATTTGTTATCAAAAGCTTTTACTTAAGGACAGGTTCACCGCATATTTATTAGTGAGTTAGTGTTATAAGTTACTTTTATTTAGAAAAAACAAAAAGGGAAAATGTTTTTAGGAGAGTTTTTTTTTGTTTTTTTGTTTTTTAAAAAAGGTAAATTGGAGAGTCTGAAAATTGGTCACGGCTTCTTTTTCTGTTATGTAAAAGCTCAGCCCAATTACACATGTAGTGGAGAAGAGATTATAGAACTAACTTGGGTTTCGTGTCTCTTCTGAGCAAAATGTCTGCAAAATCTTTTAAAGTCTGCTAGGATGGCTTGGTTAAATCTCTTGGCAGTTTTTTCCCCTGTTCCAACCCCTTCTCCAGCTTCAACGGAATTCTTTCCCTTGTTATTAAGGAGAATCATGAGAGCCACTGAAAAACCTGTGTGCACTGAGGCGCACACGTCAGTTGCACTGGTGTCAATAGCCTCTGTGCTGTGGCTGGAGGCAGAACCAAACCTGTTGGTTACTTCAGGAAGGGGTGGACTCACCTCCTAGACAGTTGCCAGCCTGTTCCAAAGGGCCTGAGACACTTTGAAAAGATTAATCATTCATTTCTCATTAGGGTACTTGTGCAGCTCTCTTTAAAGTGGGTGTGATGCTTGTGGGGAAGGAGGCTACGCAATGCTAGTGGGTTCTCAGTTCAGTTCCCAGAGGACCAGTGTCTATGTCATATAAGTGCTGCTATCTTTTGCACCAATTTGTTGTCTTTGCTGGCAGCCTGAGAAAATGAAGGGGTAGAGACTGAACGGGCAAGGCAGGCAGATTTTCCCCCTTGGTCCTAGGTGTTTCTAGAGTAGAGCTGACATGCGCTGGCAGAGGGCAGTGTGTGGACTGCGACATTACTGTTCCAGGAAATATTTAACTGAGGTGTGCACATGCAGGTGTTCCTACACAAAAAAGGCTTACTGCAGAGGGGCAGAAGGGTGGGGGGTGAGAGAAAGAGACAAGATCTCACATTTTCCACAGGTGTTTTTATTGTTAAAAAAAGAAGAAGCCATTTTTGTCATAATTTACCAGTGATGGAAATGCATGGAAGAAGGGTGCAAAATTACACACAGGGGAGAAGAGTGCAAAATTATACGCCACCCCACCCCCACCAATATAAAACTGTTCTAATGGAAAAAACCCACTAGGTGAAAACAGGAGTTTTGCCCTGTTTATGTGGGGAAAGCCAGCTGCTGCTCATATTGCTCCCAGAATCATAGAAATGTAGGCCTGGACAGGGCCTCAGTAGGTCATCTAGTGCAATCCCCTGCACTGAGGCAGAGCCAAGTATTATCTAGACCACCCCTGCCAGTGTTTGTCTGTCCTGCTCTTAAAAACTTCCAGTGACAGAGATTCCACAACCTCCTTAGGTAATTTGTTCCAGGGCTTAACTGTCCTGACAGTTAGGAAGTTTTTTCTAATGCTCAGCCTAAATTGCCCTTGCTGCAATTTAAGCCCATTGCTTCTTGTCCTATCCCTGGTGGTTAAGGAGAACAATTTATCACCCTCCTCTTTATAAACTTTGATGTAGGTGATGATTGTTATCACGTCCTGCTGCCTTCTCTTCTCCAGAGTAAACAAACCATTTTTTCTAGTCTTTCCTCATAGGTCTTGTTTTCTAGAACTTTAATCAGTTTTGTTGCTCTTCTCTGGACGTTCTCCTTTTTGTCCACGTCTTTCCCGAAGTGCGGTGCCCGGAACTGGACACAATACTCCAGTTGGGTCCTTTTGAGTACTGAGCAGAGCGGAAGAATTACTTCTTGTGTCTTGCTTACAACACTCATGCTAATACATCCCAGAATGATGTTCGGTTTGTGATCCACTGCAACATCTGGATCTTTCCTAGGCAGTCATTTCTCAATTTGTATGTGTGCAATTGATTATTCCTCCCTAAGTGGAGTACTTTGCATTTGTTCTTATTGAATTTCATCCTATTTCCTTCAGACCATTTCTCCAGTTTGTCTAGATTGTTTTGAATTCTACCCCTGTCCTCCAAAGCACTTGCAACCCCTCCCAGCTCGGTACTGTCTGCAGACTTGTAAGCATACTCTCTATGCCATTATCCAAATCATTTATGAAGATATTGAGTAGAAAATTTCCATCTCCAGGGCTGTCAGTTGGCTCCTTTCAGAAATGCTGGAAAAGCGCGGGTGGGGGAAATCCAGAGATGTATTTTTCAAACATGCTTTTCTAAGTGCTGTGGGTCCTTTGGGGGTGATGTTGAAATGCAAGACATTAGTATATTTGCTTCAGATGCCCCCCACCTGATTTTCTCTCACGGGTGATGTTCCTAAAATCCGGATCCTTCTTGAAGGTTCCTTCACTGATGTGTGCATTGTTTTGAATATTCCCTTCACCCCCAGGGGTTAGTTGTCCCTCTTTCGCTCTCTACCCATTCTCTGTGGATTGTCCCACTGGAGTGCCTTTACTTAGATACCTCTAGAGGTCCTTCCACCCCCACCCCCCATATCCCCATCTCCACTGTTTCTCACCATCGAAACTTGGGAATGTTGCTACTCTTTCACCCCGGCCTGCAGACACTCCCCCTCTTTTGGAACTCAGCACATGTTGACTTACCCTTGTATTGGCAGACCCTCAACCTTGTATTTCCCTGCTATAGTGATCACTCTCCCCCACCGTGGCAACGGATGTTAGTTCTGCGGACATTCATTTCATTGTGAACTATTTCTGTGATGTCAGAGCATTTAAAGAAGAAACTACAGTGTATTGTGAGTGGTGTCTCATGATCTGGGTGGAAAGGGGTAATACCACTTACTTCACCCCCTTCCCCCCATCCTCAAATCTAACCCCTCGTTTAAACTAATCCTGATGAGGGAGAAGTGAAGGTAAATTTGCTCCAGGGCAGAAGCTGACGTTCATAGTGAAACAGGATGTGCAAGCAGGTTGTGGAATTGGAAGAGGAGCCCATGGAAACAGGTGAAACTAACTGGGTGCATATTAGAGAAGTGATGAGCTTGTGAAGCCCTGTTTGCAAACATGCTCTTCTGTGAATGTGTGAAATTTTTAAGGTGCTGATCATTTCGGTTCCCCTTTTCGGGTGCGAAAAAAGTTATTGTTTAGATATGAATTTTGTCTTTCAGCCCCTTTATGGATATGAATGTTGTACTGCTTTCTGGCTGTCTCTTATGAAACCAACTGGTACTGTACAATATTTAGACTTTCATATCAACTCAGACACTGACATTGGTAACGTTCCTGGGAAAATGCTGATGTACATGGAACCCAACTGCAGTTCAGGGAACTTTGTGCTCAAAGAAGAGTTGGCCATGTTCAGAATTGGGATTGGCACATTTCCGGACTCTCTAGGCCTTCTCTGCAAATGGGCTCTCACTGTAGCTGGGATAATTATGAACAGGTTCAATTGAACAGTCCTGGAGCCTTCAAATGCCACTTGTTCTGTTGATGCTCATGTCTCTTTTTTTAGGGTGCCCAGACTTAGCTCAGAAGTTAATCCAGGGAAGTCCGATGGCCTGCGTTATGCAGGAGGTCAGATTAAATGATCACAATGGTACCTTCCAGCCTTGAAATCTATGAATCTCCTTGGTTACCCGAGCACCTCTCAGAATACATAGCATGCATTATTATTTGGACTATGGTAGTTCCCGGAGGCTCCATCCATTCTGCTGGGCACTCTACACACACAAACTAAGAGCCAGTCCTTTCCCCAAAGAGCTTACAGGCCAAATAAGGAGGACAGACTAAGGGTTAAGAGGGAAAACAGAGAGACAGAGATCAATGTGGCTTGTCCAAGAGTCCAGGGATAGAATCTAGGTCTCCTGACTCACAGTCCAGTGCACTGTGCGCTGGATCATGGTGCCTCAGACTGACTTTTTCTCTCCTTTTTTTCCACTCCAGTCAGACAGGCCTGGGCTTACTGACTGGTGGGATTATTTCAGGCCAGCTGCTTGAAATGGATTTTTTCCTGCTGCTCTGAACCTGCTGAGGTTGATACTCATCCCCATCTGATCTAAGAGTGAGTCCAGATTCATGGACTGGTCACTGAGAAATCTATGTATTATGCATGAGCCGAACCCTGGAGGTTGGCCATTCCATGTCTCCAGTGGCTGTCAGAGGTCATGATCACTCAGGGTGAGGGAAGTTCCTCAGGGAACTTGAGCCAGTCTCATGGGGGGGGAGGGCTTTGAAGCTGAGGACTGAAACCTGCTGGTGTGGGGAGCCATGTTGGAGTTTGGAGCACTGGGACAGTGGGCTCTCAGCAGGCTTTGTTTCCAAGTAGACGGGCGTCTGTATGAAGCCACGGTAGCTCTTACTTATTTTTGTTAAGGTCGACAGTTTCATTCCTAGGGCAGAATGGTACAATAATATGGCGTGGAGGGCCCAGCCCCATGGATTGCCATGTTGAAATCCAGCCCCAGAAGGATGGGACACAATCTGCTTGCCTGTCCTCAGGTGAGAACGGTGTTTCTTGTGGCGTTGGCTCTTTGGGTATTCAAAACCCAGGAGGTTTCCAGGTGGGCACCAATGCTTCAGAGTGACTTACTGGTCTGAGGACAGTCACCCTCAGAGGGAGGTCATGTCACAATGATGTGAGGTCTTTGAGGTGCTGTAGGTGGGGTTTTCTGAGCTGTAGGGTGAATCACATTGACTAATGGTGAGCTCTTGTTTTAAAAAAGAAACATGCGGTCCATTTTGCAGAACGGGTAATATTTAGGGCCCTGAGGCTGCATATCACAGTAGCTGTCGTGAAAGCTAGGAAGTACCCCTTGCGATGGACAGTTGTGTGTTCGAGGACTGTAGGGTCAACTTCTGCAGTCAAATAAACACATACTTGTGTGCGCCTCCAATCCACTTTAGTGAGGGAAGTGCATGCATACTTCTCTAAAGGAAAAATGTGACTCAAAGAATTTAGCAATGATAAATGCCCTCAAAATTCTTACTCTGGAATTTGTAAAGCTTGAAACATCTGTTCCCTAAAATGCTTTGATCGTGTTGTGGGGCTTTTAAAAATGATACTTAAGGATCCCACTCATTTCATGAAGTCTGTGGGATTCCTTTCAGTGCCCTTTTCATGTAGCAAGATGGCAAATTTCACAGTGTACATTACATGACTTAAAAGACATATTTGAATGGTTAGGATCAACCAAACAGTCTTTTATAAGGTGCTAGAAATGTTCCAGTTACATACCCGAGGAATCAAAGAATTTCCACTTACTTTTTAGATTGTGGGAGCTGTACTTGAAAAATCTCTAGAATCTGGGAATGTCTTGCGAAGAACTAAATTCAAAACCCAAGCAAGTTCCAGGAAAATGAACTCCCAACATTTGGAAATATTGCTGTCAGGAAAGTAGGTTTTTTTTTTAGTTTTTCTTCGAAGGGAGATTGCAGAGTTGGGTCTCTCCGTGTACAAAAATGCACGTGCTTCTCGCACATTGAAATAGCTCTCTTTCTTGGTGCCTTTTTCTCTGTGATCAGTAACTTTCTTAGTCACCTGCTTTTCTATGGAGAATCAAACTTTCTCCTTTTCTCAGCACATGAGGCAACCTCTAAACGCCTATCTACATGTAGTTTTGGATTTATGGCCAACTGAAATGTTGCACATCTGTCTGTCTGTAGGCTTCTGTAGCACACTCAGAGCCATGTTCTGCGCCTGCACCTCCGAGAGCTGGTATTTAGCAGGACTGTTTTCTGATTGAGAATCTCCTTTTGGCTAGATCTAAATTTTATGCTGTAAAATGTTCCATGCTTGTCTACGCATGAGCTCCGTTATCTTGACTGCTTGATGATACAACTAAACCATTCTGACGAGGGGAGAGGAAAGCACTCAAATATTGAGATGGACTGAGGGAATCTCCACCTCCAGGCATCTGAAACCCATAGCCTGCTCTGCCAGAAGAGCTCGCAGTCTAAGTATGAACTCTGTATAGTGACTGACTTATCAGTACTAGCCAAACATGTGTTTATGCTGCTTGAGGGTTGATCTCCTCTCACCCCTCCCATTTAGAAATATTTATGAATCAATTTCTGCTATGTCAATTTACTCATCTTTCAGAAGTGGCAAGCCCAAGCTTCCCCTCTCTGCTCAATCAAGGGCAATTGCAAATCATTTGAAAAACATGAGATGTGACATCTCATGTATTGAAAGAGAGAGAAAGAATGATGTAACACAGGAGTCAGCAACTTCTGGCACGTGGCTCGCCAGGGTAAGCACCCTGGTGGGCCAGGGCAGTTTGTTTACCTGCTGTGTCGGCAGGTTCAGCTGATCGTGGCTCCCACTGGCTGTGGCTTGCCGCTCCAGGCCAATGGGGGTGGCAGGAAGTGGCACGGGCCGAGGGATATGCTGGCCACGGCTTCCTGCCACCCCCATTGGTCTGGGACGGCGAACTGCTGCCAGTGAGAGCCAGGATCAGCTGAACCTGCTAACATGGCAGGTAAACAAACTGGCTCGGCCCAGCAGGGTGCTTACCCTGGTGAGCCGTGTGCCAAATGTTGCCGACCCTTGATGTAACAGGTAGTTTTGACTCAGCTGGTAGCTTATGATCCCATGTTATTCCTGTAATATTTCTAATATGTGATCCACATTTTTTATTGTTAGGATATTTCCACATATTGTGTGTTAGAGGTCCAGGTTACCAGCACATATCGTTGTCCCAGAGTGATCTGTCTGGACAAGTGTACAGGGACAGTCCCATACATGCTTCGTTATGATTTTAAATTGCTGCAATTTAATTTTGGATTCAGTTAGCAGATCTAGCAGTACTGTGCAATATAACTGCCTGTTGTTTCTCATCAGATTATGTACTGAACTCGCATTCCCACCTCCCTCTCAGAGACTGAAATGTATGAGAAGGACAAAATATTAAGATTGCATAAAATGTTGAACTTGGGCCCAGATTCTTAGCTGGTGTAAACTGGCGTAGTTTCGTTAAAGTCAGTGGAGCAGTGTCGATTTACACCTGCTGAGGATCTGGCCCTAGAATAGCAGAAGAGCTGTAAAGATGATTTGAGTGTCCCAGGCCAGCAAGAATGCAAATAGATTGAAATTATAGGAAATCTCAAATGTATCTGTGTATTGAAAGGAAAGCACAGAATACGTTGGACAGGGGATTGGTGAGGAAGCACCAACCAGTGTTTCTGAGTAGTTTGTTCTTATAGTCAGTTCCATTGTTATTGTTTTGCTGTACATAGAGACATTTATAGTAAAACAGCCAGCCAAACCCAGAGGGGCAGAGAACGCGGCAATGAAGCCATCGTTGAGGTCAATGCTAGCAGTGAACTAGCAAATGTGGTGGCTGTGGGATTTTGCATTTAATTTTTGTCTGAATAATACGGAGAAACGCAGGGTTAGTGAACTGTGGCCAGTTTTCCTCCGAGATGCTTTGTTGGCACTTTGTGGCTGTTTTTCATGCTCCTTTACTGCAATCTGATAATGTTGACAGATCTAAAGGAATCGACAATGGACACCTTAAAAAAAAAAATCTGGACAGGGCCATTGCTGTCTAGCTTTGCATGTGAACTCCTTGTGCACAAACACTTTTCTCCTCTTTGATTAAGAATCCGGTAAAACCTACTCACATACCCTGCAATGAAATTTTAATGAAGCAAGAGGGTGTATTCATGTCATCTGAGTAATGCGTGAGGAAGGGATTCCAGTAACTGGGTTCTCTGAGCACTTCATTCCACACTCAGGGTTAGTGTTACTAGAAAGCTTCCAGCCACACTGGAGGTGGAGCTGGCTTAGAATGAACAGGTCTGGCAAACCCAAGAGCTTGTTGTTACTACTGAGAGGTGGAAGAGGAGAGTGAATATATATAAAGTAATTTTTAAAGGGAGTGTGGTGTTGTGGAAGACAGCTGCTTCCTGGTGAATTTGGTTTTTCTGTTTTTAACAATGCAAGTCGTCCTGTGGAACTCATTGCCAGGGGATGTTGTGAAGGCTAAAAGCATAATTGGGTTGAAAAAGAATTAGATACATTCATGGAGGATAGGTCCATCGGTGACTATTAACCCAAGATGGTCAGGGACACAACTCCATGCTCTGGCTGTGCCTAAACCTCTGACTGCTAGAAGCTGGGTCCGGCTGACAGGATGAATCAATTGATAATTGCCCTGATCTGTTCATTCCCTCTGAAACCTCTGGCACCGGCTGCTCTTGGAAGACAGGCTACAGAGCTAGATGGATCGTTGGTCTGACCCAGTATGGCCATTCTTATTTTCAGCTACAACAGATAAACCACAGCTCCTGTCCTGCCAGTTTGCCTCAATCCTGTTTTATCTGCCATAGTCCTTCTCAGTAGGCTGAGTGAGAGGTTAATGATCACTCCTGGCCCATTCAGATGCTAGTTTCTCTTTTTTAGGTTGGCAAGAATAGTCCTTTAGTCTTCTGCTTGAGGATCTGAAAGCACTTAACCAAGCCTCTGTTAATTGAGCCTTGCAACACCTGGCAAGGTGGGGGAAGTTGTATCACCCTCATTTTTATAGCTGGGGAAACTGAGGCATGGGGAAGCTAAGTGGTTTGAAGAATGTCAAGTGGCAGAACTTTCTATGCCAATTCCTGTGGCTTTAATTACAAGAGCACCCAATGGTTGTGGTGGCGATTGTGATGTAGATGTACCTACTTATCTAAGTCTCTTCACTCTCCCAATTCAGGTCACAAAAGAACGACATATTACTGCTTCTGCTAAAAGAGTGAGGTCTGTGGCTAGAAGCCTAACCGTGGGAGGAAGGAATTGCATGAAGAATGTATTTCAATGTCTCTTTAAAGGGTTTCCTCCTTGTTTGTATGTGAGAGTCATGTGAACCTGAATGGGCAAGTACCAAAAGATCACATCTGCCCCCCGGGGAAAGAAGAGAATCCTGCTTGGACAAGAGAATAATCTTCCAGTAAATGGTGTTGAGGGTTTGGTCTCTGTGTAGCAACTGCCTCCATCTTGCAGGCGGTTGCACCCTCTTAGGAGATGGGCTGGGGCTGGAAAAAAAGGTGCCTGGCTGAGATGAGGAGATCTGTCATAGCCATCTGTCAAACTAGAAGAATATCTCCCATTTGTATCGTGTCTTTCATCCCAGTTATATTTAGGGATTGTGTCACCCGCCTTGGGGTGTAACGTGGCTGCTGTGTGACACTGCAATATGCAATAATGTTTTTGGACAGGAAGTAAAGGATAATACTGTATCCAATTGAAACTACTGCTTAGGTAGGCGGAATGCAATTACAGGGTTGGAATGGGGCCATGACACCATGGCAAACAGCCCTACACTTGCAGAAAATACTGAGATATTTCATAACCGCATGCAGTCAGGACTTGTGCTTTTCTCATCCAGAATACAGTAGCACAGCACTGGGTCTGGGAATTGGGTCAACATTGTCTCAGGGGGAGGGCGCCATTGATTTAATCCCCAGCAACGTGTCCTGGAGCAGCCTAGGGGCTTTCTCTGGGAGTTCTCCCATTCACATATCAACCACTACTGACTTCTTGAGGTCTGATGAGATGCCAGTCAGCTCTGACATGGCTGTCACTCAATCTCTGGCATGAAAGCAGTGGAAACACCTCCCAAGGAGTCATGAACAGGGAATGAAATCCTGGGATGTGCTCTTGCTCTGCAAAGATGGATACCTCTTGCATCCTCTACCTTGTGTCTTTCTGACCAGGGTTTTTCCAGGAAGCAGAATTCTCTGCATGCTCTGCGATATCCCCAGCAAGCCAGACTGCCTAAACAGGGTAGTGTCTGTACTTGGCTTTTTCCCCCTAAGGCTATGAATAGTGTGATTGCCAGCAGTCAGAGCTCTTTATAAGCAATCACATTTATTCTTAAGGTGAGAGCGTTACAGAGAAAACATACACAAACAACAAAAGTCCCTATACATGTGCTGAAAGCTTCCCAGAGATCACCCTCCACTCTTATGCGGCCTCAGAAGGCCCAAGACTTTCCATCCCTTCCCACAAAGGGTTGGGCCCCCACTTGGACAGGTCCTGTCTGTTAGCTGGATCAGAAAGAAGGCCCCGGGATAGTTTAAACTCAGGTTATTTATGCAAAAGTCTTTTCTTTGTCTGTTGGTCCCTGGAGAATCTGATTTGAACCAGCACATGCGAGCCTCTCCAGGTGGAGGTGTTACAGCCCAAGTGAATTTGCCTAGTTACCTTCCACTGTTCTTAGTTTCTGGAGGGCTGTGATCTCCTTCCCTCAGGCATTACATACAATCCCTTGCCCACAATGATATGTACACTTAATATAGTAAAATGTCCCCAAAGACATTACAGGAAATTATCATCTGTCGCAATCCATATGCTCTCATATTTGACCAATATTTTCCTCCTCTTCTATGTTTTCCTTCCCCCACAACCACCTGTGTAAGTACTTTGTGATCCACATCACCATAGTACCTGAGCATCTACCTAGAGCAGAGTCTCACCAGATTGCAGGGGAAGGTATCCTTATTTTAAAGAGAGAGAGAGACATACACATTCTGCCACTTATATTTAAAACATGAGGTTTGTAGCATGATTGGCATAATACTGATACTTGATTTCTTTTTGTATCTTTTATCTCAAAGCACGTCATATTACAAATGTGCAGGATTTCCAAAATGCAGCTGCCTCTGGGCTGTGGCAGCAGCCAATGAAGTAGGCTCTCTTACTTTGCACAACAGTTCAGAAAAAGAGAGCAGTTCTGGGTAAAGATTTTTGAATTTGATCCTTTGTGCATCATTGAAAATGTTTTCGCACTTGTGTGTGGCTAAAGATACTTTTGGAAAAGATATATTTAAGTGTCTTGCTTTCTTATTTTGCCTTTATTTGTGCAGAGTTTGTAAGCTTGATATTTGCTAAAAGGACATAATTATAATTAGCTCTGCACATACGTCAGTCTCGTTTGATTCATTAGTCACACATTCCTGGGTAAAACAAAACAATGATGAGACTGGCCAAAGGATCTCGCTGTGACTGATCTGACAGCAGATGAGGTAGAGAAAAAAACTAAGGCCAGGTCTACACAATAAACTTAGAGCGGTATAACTACATTGCTCAGGGGTGTGAAAAATCCCCATCCCGACAGATGTAGTTATCAGTGGACACAGCGCTCGGAGAAGCAGAGATGGATTAACTACAGCGACAGGAAAAGCTCTCCCATCAGTTTAGTAGCAGCTTCACTGAAACACTGCGCTGCTCAGCTTTGAAGTGTAGACCTCCCCTGAGAGTGAAAAGGGCCATGTCTAGGCCTTTAGATCTCAAATTGAAGTTTTATTAAAAAAAAAAAGTTGAAAATTAGATAGAAATGACCTCATCAGCTCTAAATGGCATGCTGCGAAAAGCCAGATGCTGTAGCATTGTGCTAACGCGTGAGAACGAGGAAACAAAATGGTATTTCTGTGGCCTGCCTCCCTGTGTCTGAGCTCTTCATTTCTTGCATTTAGTCCTTATCAGAGGAAAAGTGGTGGGATCTCCCTTTTGTAGCATGGGACAGTGAGGCTAAGGGCCAGAAGTTTTCAGAGTAGTCTCTCTGATTCTGAGCACTTCTAGGTTTTGGATGTGCCTTGACACTCCTTTTCAGGAGGGCTGAGGCAGAAGTCAATGGGCAGCAGAAAACCCAGCCTGACTTGGGCATCCAAAATCTGTCTCTGAAAATTTGGACCCCTATGTGTTAGGACCCCTAAAAATCAGGGCCTATCTCTTTCTCCCTGACCTCCTGACAGCAATAAGTGGGGAGGGCATAGGACTGAGTCTAATATCCTTTAATAACATGGTACCCTGACATTTAATGTTCCTTAGTGGGATCAAGGAGCAAGCTTTTGCCCTGGGTAATTCCCGCAGATGAAATAGGCAGTGTACAGCAGCACAAACAAAAGGAAATTGCCCTCTGAAGAAAGGAGACGCTTGTCTTGTGGTGTCTTTCAGCTAGAAGGAGCAATTACAAAGCCAAGCAAAAGGTACAAAAGAGTGTATTTGCCATAACAGCTCAGACAAATAGTCCCTAACGTCCAGTAGTGACCTGTGCTGGCTGCATCTAAGTCAGGCAAGGCTTGTGCTAATGATGCCTCGGGTGTGTTGTGGCCTGGCAGACATGACTATTCTTCACAAATGTACCATATAGGAGAAGATTTTTGGAGCTTTAATATACTAGATTCTGCAGGGAGCTGAATAAAATGGCAGCATTGGGGCTGCGGCACTTGTGGTTGTGGCAGTGGGATTCCTTATACCTACTTTCTAGGGAACTAAAATTAAAAGTATGTTTTATGGTCCTTGTGAGAGTGTTGTCAGTTTCGAGGGAGAGGGAAATGTATACTGCCTAGTAACTATATCCTTAAACCACTTTCTGTTTGTTTCCCAGATTTTCTATCTCAAAATGGAAAAATTAATTATCTGACTTGGCCACAAAGTTTCTCTTGTCTCCCCAAAAGGAAGGCAGTGATTTGTTGTTGGAAGGGAGCAGCTTTCATACAATCAATATTGCAAAACACCTGCAAGTGGCCATTTAATAATAGCACTCACCATCTGACCCCCTGGTGTGGGAGCAAATCGATGCTGTGTATTGGTTTCAGTGATTCTTCCCTGTAACCCATGCTAGCACATTGTGGGTCTTCGCTGCCCACCGTAGCGACTGGGTCCAAGCAAGAGGCTAAGAGCTACTACTGCTACCGGACAGAGGTAACTCCTTTAGCTTATGCTTTTAGTCCCAGATGCAAACTCCACTGTTGGTTCCATCAGGTACTTTATAGATTCAGATAAAAAGAATCTGGCTTGAAGCCAGTGGGAGTCATTTGATTGATACCGAGAACTGGATCAGGCCTTGCTGGTTCCATCTGCCCAGCATGTAGCAGCCCATGGCAGCCCTCAGGATTACAGATGCAGGCTTGCGGTGTGGTGCTACAAATAGTGCTGTAAACGTTGGGATGTCGGCCGGAGCTTGGGCTCTGAAGCCCATCGCTCTCCATTGGTTTCAGAGCCCAAGCCCTAATGTCTACACAGCTGTTTCTAGCCCGGCAGTGCGAGTCCTGTGCTGGGTAGACTCAAGCTGCTGTGGGCTGCTGTGCTGCTTGTGGTGTAGATGTTCCCGAAGGGGGGAGCTCTGTGCCTACAGAGGCAAAGCAGAAATAGGGTGACCAGATGTCCTGATTTTATAGGGACAGTCCCGTTTTTTGCATCTTTTTCTTACTTAGGCTCCTATTACCCCCTGCCCCCTGTCCTGATTTTTCACATTTGCTGTCTGGTCACCCTAAGCAGAAATGCTCCCTATACGGTGTTCTTCACTGTTTTATTCAGTCCAGTTGTTAATTGCTGATAACATCTCGCACTCTCACAGCACCATATGTGTGCTCGAAGCACTGGCCAGAGCCTCTCTCCTGTGGCAGTTCCCTGGGTAGACACTAGGCCAGCATTCCTGAAACTCGGCCTAAGTGTTAGGAGTTTGAGACTTAGGGAAAAATGGTGCCCCTTCTGAGGCAGTGCCTTGGGGGGTGAGGTGCACCATCCAGACCTTCGGGGGCGTGCACGGCACAATGAATCTGTCTAGCTAGGATCAGCATTGTGGGCAGCAGTAGAAAAGCATCACCCTCTGGGTACATCGACAACATGGCCATTTGTAGCATCTCTGCAGGTGGGACTAGGCAGCTTCCCCCAGCACCTGCAGAGAGGATTGCTAACTCCTGCATGAGTGACAGGCAGAGGACAGGTGCCTTTTTCCATAGCCGCTCTGGCCAGCCGGTTGTGATCCTAGGGTCCCATGGAAGCTCCATGCTTCTCCCTGCCAGTCAGTAGCAGCTAGCTGGCCATTCACAAGAAGGAAGTGGGAAAGGCTCCCAGATCCAGTGTTCTGCCAGCCTGGGATGTTGCATCTCCCCAGGCTCTGACCTCTTTTTGTGGCCACTCCCTGAGTGCTGCAGGCCAAACTGTTCCAGTTAGCCTTGAACTTGAGCCTTACCACATGATGCTGTGAGTGGAGAATAGTGTAGGGTGAGTGCACTGCTACTGAAGACAACATTGCTCCCAATGCTCCCTCTTTTATTGGGGTAGCCTCCTTGCCCATAGATCCCTGTTCTATCAGATGATGATTATTATTATTTGGTGTATACAATCCGATCAAGCCAAGCCACAGCTTGAAGGGTAAGACTTTGTGTCAACTTCCCCAACAGCGGGAGGAGCCCTGTCTGGGGAAATAAACCTCTTGCCACACACCCACTCACGCTTCCCCACCACGAAACACCCAGAAGCATCAGTGGGGCCAGAATTTATTCTCTCTAATCTCTGACATATTCTGCACTTGTTTGGCCAGGAAAATCATTTCAGATCCCCAAGCGTGTGGATCCCCTTCAGTAGCTGCTTTTGCTACCAAATAACCTTTATTTTTAAATATTTTTTTGTATTTTAAAAATATATATTCTGATGATTATATTTTCTTCAGTATTCTTTCTTCATATAGGAAATTTAATTCCACCTCTCCAAGGCCTTTAACAGCAGTTCTGTTAGCGAAATGTCAGTGAATTAAAATAAATAAATACAGAAGAAGGGCAAGAGAAGAGCATGGTATTTTAGGGGAGGATTTTAATTGACCATTTAAGGTATGTTTACCCTGCATGCTAAGCCCGGGCTCTGGCTCTGGTTTGAGCCAAACCCCTCTTGTGTCTGCACACAACTCAGTCTGAGTTGGCTCAGCAAGCACTCAGGATCTGGCTCCTAGGACTGCTAAGGGATGAATCATAGCCCAAGGTCACCGGGGTTGCTTAGTGCAGTATGGACATGTTAGCCCGGCTGGGAAACCCAGATTCAGCCGTTGTAAACTTAGGTTGACAGTGCAGTGTGGATGCTCAAACAGAGGCTTCAAAACACTGAACCCATGAGCTTGGGTTCCAGGGACCAAGTCTTAGTAGGCAGTGTAGACATATCCTTAAACCCAGATGGGGAAAAACTGTAATATCCTAAATTCTGAGACACGTGAGAGGCTTTGCTAAGGGGCTTAGGTTGTTTTGTTTAATTGAGAGTTTTCTGTAGCTATCGTTGTCAACATGACGTTTCCGAAAAGCCCTTTCATGTATATTACAGTCTCACACAGAGCAAAGCGGTGGCCAGTTCAGTGGCTGCAGCATTGGCCTGGGAGGCCAGAGGCAGATATTCCATCCTTGACTCTGCTGCTGACCTGATGAGTGACCATAGGCTAGTCACTTTCCCACTCCGTGCCTCTATTTCCCCTCCCACCCTTTGTCTTGCATGTCTAGACTGCGAGCTCTTTGCGGGCAGGGACTCTCTCTTACAATGTGTATACAACACTGAGCACAGTAGGGCCTTGATCTTGGTTGGGGCTTTGAGGCACTACGAGAGCAAATGTATTATTTGTATGTTTTGTGGTAGTTCCTCTGAGCCCCAGTCACGGACCAGGACCCTGTTGCACCAGGCGCTGTACAGACACGCAGCAGAGATGGTGCCTGCCCAAAGAGCTTACACTCTTAGTGTAAAAAAACAGAGACAACAGAAGGATACAGGCAGACAGGGGGAACAATGAGACAGTATTGCTCAGCAGGATGGGCAGTGGTAGAAATCATAATGTAAAGGCTTACGACCCAGTTTTCTCTGCTGAGGCCACTTTTCCATTTTCCCACGCCCGACAACGTGATTTATCCTTTATAAATGGTGCACAGTATTGTTAAGATTCCCCTGTAAATAATATATGTGTAGATCTATTCAATGAAGATTTAACCTCAAGAGTTTCCTCATTAGAGCCATTAAGTACAGTGAATCATTTGGTCGTAGTCGTTTCAGACAGCACCGTGGATTTGCATGGTCGGGATTTGAAGCCTGCATTTCGTTTGTCAGGGCATGGGCTCCCCTCTCCCCCACAGGCCTCCGCTGGATCTGCGGGGAAAATACTTTCACCCAGCTTGAGCTAGTTAGGGCAGTAGGCTGTCCCCAAGCCCCATTTCACCCACCACTTCGTTCTGGAGTGCCATTTCCCCCTTGGCACGTCTCTTTCCCTTCAGATAACTGTGAGTGCTGCACTCTGTAATGCACAGGGTCTTACTCACAGGGGGGAGCTCACCCACTCTCCTAATACAGCTGTGTTAACTGCAGTATTTTATGCAATAGCTACACAGTACCGCTCTGTGGCTGGCAACAAGAAATATGGACAGGAATGACTGAAGCACGTGCTCACTGTTACGACCCTCCCCAGCTCTACCTGCCCAACAGCAGCGCGATGTTGGAGGTCACTTCTAAATCCAGCATGCTCCTGGGGCTAGAAGAGCATTAGAGCTCCAGCTCAGCTTCTGAGGCTGACCCGTTCATTAGCAAGCTCATGCAATCGGCTAACTTCAGGTGGGGGAATATATAAACTGGGCCTGAGATCAACCCTTTGAAGGTCATTTTGGTTTGTTGCTTGGCACACTTAGAAGCGATGTGACATTATCCAGGGATTAAATGCAACATTAAACATTGGAGCTGGCTTGTCAGGAGAGAGGAGCTGGGATTATCAAAATACAATTTATAATCTACAGTTTACTGCGGGATACGATAATTAATATGGTGCATGATGGGTCCCATCATTAATGTGCTTTGTTGTCATACTTGCATTCTTGCTGCTGGCAAGGCCAACTTCCGAGGCTTATGAAGGACACTGAAGAAAGAAATTGTGCTGTGATCTGATGGTAATATTTCTCTGATCACATGCTGTACCATGCATTGTGTCTGATCACAAATCTCAGCCGGGCAGACTTGTCTAATAAAAGTTGATTTTCCAAATTCTTGCTAGAAGAGGCATGAATTGTTGTTTGCACCAAGGTCACTTGGAGCTGCTGTCAGGCCTGTATCGTGTTTTCATAGATTCATAGATGGAAAGACCAGAAGGGGCCATTGTGATCATCTAGTTTGTCCTCCTGTATAACTCAGGCCACAGAACTTCCTTGAAATAACTCCCAGGGCAGAGCTGTTAGAAAAACATCTCATCTTGGTTTAAACATTGTCGGCGATGGCAAATCCACCATGTTCTAGTGGTTAGTTACTCTCAGTGGTAAAATTGGACGCTTTATTTCCAGTCGGAATTTGACTAGCTTCAACTAGACATGTCCAGCCATTGAATCATGTTAGACCTTTCTCTGCTAGAGTGAAGAGCCCATTATTAAATATTCCCTCTCCAGGTACTTAGAGATTGTAATCAAGTCACCTGAACCTTCTGTTTGTTAAGCTAAATAGACTGAGCTCCTTAAGTCTTTCTGTATGACGTGTTTTCTGTTCCTTTAATCATTCTTGTGGCACTTCTGTGAGTCCTCTCCAGTTTATCAACATCCTTTTTGAACTGTGGACAGAACTGGACACAGGATTCCAGCAGCGGTTCACCAGGGCCAAATACAGAGGTAAAATAACCTCTCTACTCCTACTTGAGATTCCCGTTTATTTATCAGGGATCTCATTAGCCTTTCTGGCCACAGCATTGCACTGAGAGCTCACGTGCATCTGATTATCCACCACAGCCCCCAAATCTTTTTCAGCATCACTGCTTCCCAGGATAGAGTTACCCCTCCTGTAAGTAGGACCTACATTCTTTGCTCCTAGATGTGTACATTTATGTTCAGCCATATTAAAATGCATATTGTTGACTTGCGCCCGGCTTACCAGGCAATCCAGCTCACTGTGTTTTAGTGACTTATCCGCATCATTATTTACCACGCCCTTCATTTTTCTGTCATTTTATCAGTGATGATTTTATGTTTCCTTCCAGGTCATTAATAAAAATGTTAAATAGCGAAGGCCAAGAACCAATCCCTTTGGGAGCCCACTAGTAATACGCCCGTTCGATGACAGCTCCCCGTGTACAATTACAGCGTGAGACCTGTGCAGTGTATTTGTAGCCATGTTGGTCCCAGGATATTAGAGAGACAAGGTGGGTCAGGTAATATCTTTGATTGGCCCAATTTCTGTTGGTGAGGAAGACAAGCTTTCAAGCCACACACAGCTCTGCTTCCCAAGAGAAGCCCGGGACTTCTGCAGCAGAGCATGCTGCCGATGAGCATTGGGGGGGCCCTTATCAGAAGCGATGGGTGCAAAATTGATATGGCACCTACCTTGAATTTGCCTGGTGTTTGCCTGCTTGCTTCCAGGCTGCAATATTTACACAAGGGTCCATACAAGTGAGAGTTGAGGGCATTCACCACTTTGCCAATTCGGGCCCATCTGTTTTCTTGATATCAAATAAACAATTTTCTCTTAGTTCCCATTACCTGTTGCTTTCAAACATGTTCTCTTCTGCGTGTGAACAGTTACAAAACCAGGTAAGATCACTTAACATTCATTGGGCAGGGTAAGCTGTACCTCTGCCATTTTTAATTTCCATGAGCATGGTCGTACTGGCTTTTCCTGCATTCACTTAGACATCTCTGGTGTCTACCATTATGTAACTTCTCCTGCACAGGGGAAGGAGGGTGGCCTGCCTTGTGAAGGATTATATGTCCGCCGGGTCCTGTTCAGGACATAGCTCTCACTCCGTTAGCTTAGCCTTTAAGGAGCCTTTCAAACACTGGCTAACTGCAGCATGGCTTGTGTAGATGGCTAACAGCCATGTCTTCCTTGTGCAAGGGGCATCAAGGAGTTTAAACATATGTGACTTGACTTGCTTGAATAAATTTTGCTGCAGCCAGTCTGGATGACTAGGTAATGCACCATTGTGCCATCTAGGGTAACCAGACAGCAAATGTGAAAAATCAGGACAAGGGGTGGGGAGTAACAGGAGCCTATATAAGAAAAAGACCCCAAAATCAGGACTGTCCCTATAAAATCGGGACACCTGGTCACCCTAATGCCATCGGCGCTAAATTAATGCCAAAAGGGACATGGCAATTTTTTGATCATGAGGAACATTTGTGTGCAGAGTAAAAGCCTGATTCAGAGATACGCTGAACATGAAAGTACTTGGGAATTGCAGGTTCTCAGCACTGCTGAGGGTCAGGCCTTAAGGGTGATGAGACTACTTGCTTCAGGGTTTAAGCTAATTGTATGCAGGCATTGGGAAGGAATATTTCACGCGTGTGCTCACTCTCCATGTAAATCATTGGGCTAAATGCTTCCACTCCCTGAAACATCAGGCGTATTGGTCACCGCTGAGATAGGCCGGTGGTCTGAGCTGATATAACGACTCCTGTTCCTAAGTGATATCTGAGAATCGGTCTGTTATTCCCAGTATATATGGGAGGAACTTGAACCCAGCTTGCTGCTTAAGCCATGAATTCAGTCGGGAGGACCTGGCTGAATGACTTACCTTTTTCTTTTTAAAAATAATCAACACAGATATTCCTATTTTGGTTTTTCTGATACGCTGTTGGAATGAAATGGGTGCTGTGGTAGAAGAATGCATCTTGTTTTCCCATCCCAGAGGATTTCTGAAAGCTGTGCTCTAGGAATTCTGTGGGGAAAGTTCTGTGGCCTGCGTTACGCAGGAGGCCAGACCGGATGACCACAGTCGTCCCTTCTGGCTGTGGAATCTACAAATCTATGAAACCTCAAATGAATTCAGTGTGACACAATTCTCTGTGAGCCGAAAAGGAGCAGCAGCCCAGGACTTTGGGGGTAGATGGTGTGACTGAAGGGTGTCTGTCACAAGAGCATCTCCGATTTCCAATACTAGATCCTGCATGGAAGCAGCAGGGAGAGGGCAGTTCCTCTGTCAAAGCACAATTGGTAGAGTCACTTGGTTTGGTAATAGGTGCATAGGCATTGCCACACCGATTCATTTCCTAAGATATCCTGCCTCTGACAGTGGCTGACTGCTTTGAAAGTCAGAGCACGAAACCCTGCTGTAGCAGTGATGGGATAATCAAGCCCCAGGGAAAGTTTCCTCCTAACCCCCAGTAGTAAGAGGTTGAATCTTGCTCTGAAGCAGGAAAATCTCTCTCTCTCTCTTCCAAAATTTGTGTTTTTTTTTTAAATATCGTTTAATCTGGTCACACTGGGTAGATCAACAGTGATGCGTAAACCTCATCAAAAATGATCTCCCTGATTGAGTCATCTGCAATGCCTGTGGGTGGGCTCAGGTCTAGCTCAGTCACAAAGTGGTACTGTCGTGCCAGGAAGGTGACCTGTGTGGAGGGCATTAGGAGGTAGGGTCTAGGCTGGACAGACTCATGTGTCTGCCACTCATTTGGCAGGATGCTGAGAACATCGAGTTCATTATCTAACTTCACGAGCTCTGACTCAGGGTTTAAAAAATGTATTTGTGTTATATAGCCTCTAGGAGCCCCAGTCATGGAACAAGATTCATGGACCGTTGTGCTAGGGCCTGTACAAACAGAACAAAAAGGCTGTTCCCCAAAGCATACGGTCTCAGTAAGTGTGTGCTACCGTTGGTTTTTATATACGTGTATATAAAGACACACCAGCAGAATCACTAACAGGAATCCGATCTTTTGGGAACGTGTGTTGCATTAGTGAATTTACCCAATGGACTGGATCCAAATTGGTGGCTAGCACTTTGGTGTTCATTAAGGGTCTGTGCAGAGTAATAGAATCTTGTTATGAAAATTGGTCTAATTTTGAGATTGGGCAGAGTGAGAAAAGCAGACATTTTACTGTAAACTGTAGGTAGATAACAACAGAAACTCAAATATTAGAAGAAACTGGGTATCGTGCAACCACACACTTTCACATCACTAAAATAAGAGCCGTGATCGCATAGAAACATGAATCTCTTTGCAAACCACAGAAAGTAAAAGGGAGCGCTTCTTTCATTATTGATATAATTGCTTTTTTTCTTGATATGAGAATAGATACCAAATGTTCTTGAACACACTCACAAAGGATCAGTACTTTGGTAACGTTAAGGGCCAGAAAGAGAGGCTATTTAAAGCGATGGGTTAGCACGGCCTGCCTAATGCACCAAATTGTGCCTCTGATATTAAGCATGTTACAATTCCAATGAGCATTTTCCAAAGGCATGTGCGGTATCTTACAGCAACTATATCAGAACATGGCTACACTTGCAGTTGTAGAGCGCTTTGGGTTAAACCAGCCTTCGGAGAGCTCAGTAGGGAAAGCACTGCAGTCTGTCCACAGTGACAGCTGCAAGCGCACTGGCATGGCCACATTTGTGGCACTTGCGGCGGCATTGGGAGTGGTGCATTATGGGCAGCTATCCCAGCATGCAAGTGGCTGCAATGTGCTTTTCAAATGAGGGGAGTGTGTTGTGTGTATGTGGGGGGAGAGAGAAAGTGGGTTTTTGGAGTGCTGAGAGTGTGTCAGTACGCTGTCTTGTAAATTCAGATCCCCCTAGCCTCCCTGCCTCTCTCTCACTCGCTCACTCACTCAGTAAACATTTGCTTCGCCCCAGAGCTCTGAAAAGCACTTCTGTATTCCTCAGCCAATTTCATAACAAAGAGAAGAGAGGCCACTTGACTTAAGGAGATTATGGGATGTTTCCGGAGGTCAGTCAGAACGCTGTAACTTAACTCCCCATTTACACTGGCCCTGGGGCGTCTCAGCCAATACGCAACAGCCGTTATCCGTCTCGTGGAGGGGGAGTACCAGGAGCGCTGTAGCCAGGGAGTCAGAGCGCTCTACGTGCCTTGCCGGTGTGGACGGGGAGTAAGGCAGAGAGCTCTCGGAGGCTTTATTGCGGTATGAAGTGCAAGTGTAGCCAAGCCCTAACACTGAAGAGTAAGGCCCGTGCTTGCAAATGACCAGTGAGTTTTGGTGTTTCTGTGTTAGGATGCCCACTTGGAGACACCTTGTAAGAGGGCCTGATGTTCAGAAAATACTGAGCACCTGCCCTCTGAAAATCAGGCTTTTTAAGGTGTGTTGGGCTGGGCACTTCTGGGCTAGTCGCTTCTGAACATCCTTTGCCTACTTTTTGAGTATTTACCGTTTGGTAGATTTACAGTCATTTAGACCTTTTCAGGGCCACCTTTTCCAAGAAGCCTCCTTATTTGGGCCTATAAAACATGCCATGATTTGTGGACGCAACACCCTGTGTTTGTACATCCCAACAAACATTTATAAGCGCAGAGTCCCTCGTCCTACAATCAGCTCAGCATGGGTGGACACCTGACAGGTTCAAAGAACCTGAATGTATTAGTGAGGCATGATTTTCCTTTGCAGAAGCCATGCCAGTTAGTCCCTGTCCTACCACGGTCACCTCCGTGTTTTGTAATTGTACCTTAGTTGCTATTTCAACCAGTTTATCTGGCATGGCTGCCACTCCTTGGGCTCTTGTCCCATCATCCCAGTCGGGTTCAGGAGGCTCTGGGGTCAGGCAGAATGAATGTGTTACCTCCAGGGAGCTACCTCCCACCACGAGCTAGTCTCCAGGCAGTATTCTGGATCATCTCTACTTAGTCAGGCCCCTGCTCCCATCACTGAGCTGTAATTCCTTGGATCACAGCCAGCACCTTCTTTTAAAAATAGGTGCAATATTTGCTTACCTCCCTCCCCTGCCCCAGGTCTATGATTTTAATACAAGATTGTGTGTTTTATTAGCAGCTAAGTCACTTAATTCTTAAGCTCCTTCAGAACTCTTGGGTGTGCAGCATCTGGACCTGGTAACTGAGCATTCCTTAATTTACCAATTTGTAGAAGGACCATTTCTGCAGGCGTCTATTAAACAAACACACCCCTTAGTGCTTAGCTTGTGAGCTCCAAGGGGTGATTACTTTTCCGCCTTACCTGTGTGAAAAGCACCTAGCACATTATAGTCTTTACCATCAATAAGTAAGAAGATGGGATCCAGTGTTTAGAACAGCAGAGAGTCAGAATTCCAAAGTTCAGTGCTCTGTTCTGCACCTGCTTTTACTGTGTGGCCTTGGACAAATTGTTTGCCCTCTGTGTCCCTTAGTTTCTCCTTCAAATAAGTTGGTGTAAAATTACTAGTGCCCTGGGATTTGAGGGGACGTGAAGCTGAAATGTTTGCAAAGGACTTTGGGATTCTCGGCTAGAAGTGAAAGTGTTGTTTTGCCTTTGAATGGGCAGCTTGTCCTAAAGACCCAAGAGCAGGAAAGATGGAGACAACCTTTAATAACATGTTTTTGAAGCAGTTCACTTCTGTTAAGAACTATTTTTGCTACTTAATGGCTCATGCACTTCAGAATGGTCTAGAGATTTGCAGAAAAGGTCACTTCCAAGAGTAACTGATAATAATAGGAGGGAAATTTCTCTTGATAAAGCTGTGGCTTTTGCTTATGACACCTCAATGATTCCTTTGATGTGAGGAATCTTTGGCTGAATTCCCCCAGCAATTAACTTTACCTTTAAATCATGTTTAGCTAATTGTAACTTTCCTGTTTATTGATTTGTTGAAGCCACTTTAAAAGATTTAATTCATTCTATTGGAGCCAGGATGAGGGGAGACTCCAACTGGCATGAGTGTGCCTGTATGGTTGAACGGAGGTCAGTTCCGCAGGGAAATGGCTTGATCGCAGTTGTCCAAATCAATATATCGCAGCACATGTTCCTTTTAAGGAAATTTTCCTTTGAATTGTCATGCAGTTCCAAGGCACCAAAGGCCTCGAATGAGCCCAGACAAAATCCGGTCTCTCAAATGCTGGGGACACGTTGGCTTTGTGTCTCCATTGTTGGGCCACTGGGAGAGGGAGGCTGGCTTTTATTTTAGGGAGTTCAGACTCAAACCATCTGCAATGTGTTCAGAATGGCAGCACTGTAGGATTTGATGCAGTGAGAAAATAAAATAAGTTTTTCAGGGAGGCTTTATCAGCGGCGCAAGGAAAAAAAAAAGGGTGATTTTCTTTCATTGTCTCCCCTCAGCATTTCCTCACTGCTCATAAATCCATCTCTTAATAGTCAACATCTTGATAACATTCATTTGCCATTTTAAATAAACCAGGAACACATTCCAAACAATCTGACAGGCTCTGAATTCTATTAGGGGAAGAAGCAAAGGTTTAACACGGGAAATTTGCTGATAATTTGATCAGGGCTCCTTCCTTAAAGGATTTACCACTTGTTGTTGTTGGCATGGCAGTACCACCTGGAGTCGGATAATACTTTATTTGAAAGACAGTCACTAGCCCCGAAGAGCTTACATTTTAGGCTAGTGGATGGGGAGAGGGAGGGAACATGAATAAACAAAAGCGCGTGCATGTTTCCCTGTAGATTAGCTGTGCATTCAGCATAGTTTGCTACATAACTGGCGGTTATCTATAAGCATCATGAAAGAATAGATTTAAAAGGTAGCAGTTGGGTGTCTGAAGTGGTTTTGTGCCCACTACTTTAATTTCAGTTCTTCTCTGATTTGATCAAACCGTTGCCCCACCAAGGACTTCACAAAGAGGCTGACAAGCAGCACCTTCTTTTTAAAGGGTGACGTTTCAATAGCATTAAATAGTAATACCTTGCACTTGCAAAAGTGCCTCTCAGAAGCACTATGTATAGTGGTTAGATATTCCTGTTCCCTTTTTATGAATGGATGGGCTGAGCCACAGAGAAGATAAATGATTTCCCCAACATGACATGCCAAGACAGTGGCTGAACTAGGAACAGAACCCAGGAGTCCGGTCTCCCAGTTCCCTGTTCTAATCACTGAACTGTGCGTGATTAAAGATTGCCTTCCCCGTCCCAGAAATATTCGGTCTGTTCAGTCCTTCGCCCTTGTATCACTTTCTCCAACCTTCAGAGTCAGAGTTGGGTGACTAACAAGAAGTATAGAAGTAGATCCTGTGTAGATGGATGACTCAGAACACAACTCTGTATTTATTGCTGATTGCCTGTTTGCCTGCTTTATGAAATGACATTCTGAATCGTATTACTCAAAGTAGCGCACGGTTTCCATTTTCAAATATAAAGAGCTAGCCAAATCCCAGATTAATAATTTCTAAATTCCCTTGCAGGTTCAATTTAATGTCGTGCTTTCCTGCTTCCTGTCCCAAACTGTTGTGCTGTTAAACAGCTGCTGTACGGCAGCCCAGAGATGGGTTACTCCTCTATGGTAGGGTGAAATGATGCTTGCCTCTGAGAGTTTGTAAAGCACTTTGAGATCCACTGGGATGCAAAGCTTTGTCTGCACTGGCGTTTTTTCACAGTGCTTCACTTTCACTGCTTCTCTTAGCTATATCTGTTTGCATTATATCTCAGAAAAACATCATTTGTATCCTGTTTTGTTTGCTCACCAGAAGAGCGATTTGTATTCAAATGAATATATTTTATTGTGCTAGAACTTCCCTGTCACTATGCACTAATGAGGAAAGGGAGACTGAGACGTGGGCTGAACAAGATTATTATTCCCCTTCTGACTTTAGAGGCTTTCAGGTTGGATTTTGGGAAAGACAGGAGATTTTAACCCCTTAATGTTGCAGGAAAACTCTAAAATTAATCATTTTAGGAACATGGGAATTGCCAGACTGGGTCAGATAATGCGTCCATCTAGCTCAGGGGTCGGCAGCCTTTCAGAAGTGGTGTGCCGAGTCTTCATCTATTCACTCTATTTTAAGGTTTCGCGTGCCAGTCATACATTTTAACACTTTTAGAAGGTCACTTTCTATAAGCCTATAATATATCACTAAACTATTGTTGTATGTAAAGTAAATAAGGTTTTAAAAATGTTTAAGAAGCGTCATTTAAAATTAAATTAAAATGCAGAGCCCCCCCGGACCGGTGGCCGGGATCCAGGCAGTGTGAGCGCCACTGAAAATCAGCTCGCGTGCCATAGGTTGCCTATCCCTGATCTAGCCCATTAGTCTGACGTTGCTCATCACCAGGTGCTTCAGAGAAAGGCACAAGAACTTTTGGTGTGAAATACGAGATTTGTAGTCCTTCCAACGCTTTTAAAATCCTTATTAACATAATTATGTATTTTCTCATTACCCATGTAAATGTCCATTCCTTTTGTGAATCCTCCTACGCTCTTGGCTTCAATTGTATCTTGTGGCAATGAGTCCCGTAGGCCAATTGTGCATTGTGTGAAAAAGTGCCTTTGCAGTAGATTTAGCAACCAGATAACCAATTTCTAATGAGAGTACTTCATTTTCTTCAGAGTAATTGGCTGTTACCCTCCAGAGATTATCATGCCATGTGCGTTTCTGTTGCCGTTATTAAGAAGTTATGGTGGCTGATCCTGTGTAAACTCTTTCAAAAACCGAAAGATGTGGCTGTCAGAATTCCAGCTGTGGGCTTCTTTTAACAAATCAAGACCCACTCATCTTAAAGTTGCTGCCTGTTCTTAAGAAAATAAGTGTTGAGACCTACAAGGGAAATGTGCTAAAGGCACAGAAGCGTTGGATGCTTGTTACTGTGTGACCTGCATTGTAGGATGTGTGCTCTCTGAAGTAGTGGAGCCCATCACCCCGGAACCGGTAATGATGGTGTCTCATGTACAGATTTACAAAACTGGATTCAACTTTGCTTTTGAAGGTGGTACCTTGTCTGTTGCTCTGATTAAAGGGGCAGGCGCAAGAGTTAGGTACCCCTGGGTTGGGGTGACCTGGACTACTAATGCTGTATAAATGGAATCCCTGACAGATTTTAAGTTGTTTTTTCTCTCTCTCTAGGTCTTCCAAGTTGAACTTAATCATATGAGAAGATTTGGGGAAACTAGAGAAAATCATCTTTCCTTTCTCCCTTCTTCCCCAGGGGTTTGGTGAAACTAGTTTAATATTTGTAAAACACTTTGAGATCCTCAGATGTGGGGATATACGTTCATATAAGCACAGAGGTTGAGAATTTCAAAGCAGTGCAGAGGAGCTAGCCATGCAACATCCATTAATTTTAATGGAGGCTGTGTGGCCAATTCCCCTGCATTGCTTTGAACATTTCAACCACAATATTAATAATATAAATCACTCTGTCTCTGTGGTGACTGAAGAATTCTTCTTTTCTGATGCTGTAATTAGAGTCATATATAAATATCTTCAAGCAGAAGAGTGCAATCGCTGTAAGAAACCTTAATAACTGATAGTAGATTTGCTCACCTACAAGTATGCAGTGGCGACTTTGTGAACTTTGGAGGTGGGTTGTTGCCATAACTCTTTGATTTTGCTTGTTGGGAGAAGTTTGGAACTGGGATTACAAAACCTCACTACTGTTGGCATAGGACTCCTATTGTGCCATCAGTAACACCCACTAGTGTATGCCTGTGTCTACAGAAGGATGTAGGTGACCGTCCTTAGAGTGATCGTTCACTGTAGCAAGTGCAGGTATTTCAGTACATTAGTTTCCATTTCAGGTACTGCAGAATCCATCACCATCTGGCCTCCATCACCGTAGCAACTGATCACCTCATGGTCTTTAACATATTTATCCTCACAATACCCCTCTTAGGTAGGGAAGTGCCATTATACCTATTTTGGGACTGAAGTCCAGAGAATATAAGTGACTTGTGTAAGGACACCCAGGGAGTCTGTGGCAGAAGTAAGACTTTGAACCCTGATCCTGCAAGTCTCCTGTAGCACCCTAACTATTGGTCAGTCCTTCCTCCCTTACAGAATATTTTTTGTACAGGTCACTGTCTTTATCCAGCTGGTGCATGGAGAATGGGATGAGGTATTGCTGTAATAATGTAATCAACCTCACGCTTGTCTTTGTTCCTTGCTCTGTGCCGCCTCCCTTGCTTGGTCCAATTTCTCCTCCGCTTGGTTGCCAGTACACTACTCTCTCCTCATCCACATCTCTCCTTCCAGCCCTTTTCTTCTGTGAAACCTTCTCGTGGTAATCTACCAAACAGAGAAATTCAAACAGGACCTCTTTGGGGTTTGACCTTTCTAGTCAGCTGGTCTTTTTTTCCTTTTCTCTCTAAACTGTATTTGTCTAATTTAGGGCTGTAACTCAGGCAAAGTTCCTGTTCACTTCAATAGGTGTAAGGACTTGCAGTGTAAAATGTAGGCCTCTTGTGGCAGTGACCATATTGTCTTCTGCATGCACCTTGTGCTGGGACAGGGCGTTGTGCAGTAATAGAATCAATGCATGCAACAGGGTTAGATGGGCAACGAGCATATTTAATATGGCTCAGACCAAGTGTAGATCTAGCCGTGTGTTAAATCAAAGCACTGACATAGAACAAAGGGAAGCTGCCAGTGCCCATAACCAGCGTTGCCTCCAGGAAATTAGATTGTGTGCTTCCTGCCTGCCTGACACAGCATGGGATCTTGTAAGTAAGTGGTGTGCAAAGTGTGGGAATTTAGGGCGGTTCCCATACAGGGATGTAAAGAAGCCCCCGGAGGCAGAAAAATAAATGCTCGGTTCTTGGTCCAAGAAAGAGGAAACCAAAGCACTGCAGATTTGTTGCAACCTGCAGATATTTTTTTTCTTTACTAAATGCCATTGTCACACATACAATTCTGATGCCAAAGGGAAGGGGAAGGTACAGGAAATGGAAGAGAAGGCTGCTTGCAGGAGAGCCATGTGCACTGGACCAATCACATCATATTTCTCTTTGTCCTTGCAGTATTTTTGGTTTTGGACCTGTGATAGGGGATGCTAGATCCATCTGTCTAGTTCAGGACAAGCACATGTTCTGATAAGGCATGTTACTTACAATGTCTGAAATTAGCCCTTTAAATAGCACACTCAACCTCTTAGTAATGTACTGAATATACTTTGATAAGAAACAGTCTGACTGAAGCACTGAATTTATCATCGTGGATCTGCTATGACTCATCAGGAAACTGAAAGCCTGGAGAAAAGACCCACCCCCAGTTAGTACTTTTGATGAGACAGAAATTAGTCTTAAATGGAAAGAAATTGAATTGCCCTGAAAGGTCCCAAACCATGAGCTAATATCTAAATGTTTGTCCTCATGCTTACTGAACAGTCCAGCTAATCTAACTCCTGTCAGATGAAACGAACGATGCTTCCGCCTACATGTATTTAGGTGAGACAGGATAACGGTGAGCGGGCAGACGGCGTGCTGTGCGAGGGCATTTCGTTGGATAATGGCTGCAGGCTGCAAATGCTGTTTCAGTGTAATCTGTCTTGGCCTACTCCTTGCAAACGTGCAAATATATGTAGCTCCTCCAGCATATAATACTTTTAATCCTGAGTGCGCTTCGTGAATGCTAAGTAAGCAATGCTTGCAACACTGCTTTGAGGTAGGAAGGCAAGCGTTTGTGATCCCTGTTTTACAAACTGGGAACCCTCTGTGAAGGGACCCCAGTGGAAATCAGTGTCATTGCTTGAGGCTTCTCATTGTAAATAGGGCAAGCTGCCCTGCTAATGAGCCTTCTCCATCACAAACCTCTTGGATTAGAACTCAGGAGTCCTGGGTTTCCAGTCCTGTTTTCATCACAGCCCTCACTCGTACTTTGCTTATGTGGAGAACAGGTCCTGAATGGAACATGAGTGACGAGGCTTTTGCTTGGCTCTAGTAGTCAGGCTTATGTGCTATCCGCGTTGTTATGAGAGATTTTACAGGCATCGTTAGAATTTTCTGCTGTATGTTTGTTTTATATTACGGCCTGTAGAACAGGGACTGCACCTGAACAACTTAACCACTTGTGCTACCTGGGGGAGGCTCTGTCCTGTGCATAGACCCGGAGGAATTCTGCCCGAGCCAGCCTCTGACTGCCATGATTTGGGACCGTATTGTTTAAGGAAGGCATTCCCTTGAGGTACCATCCTTGTGTTAATTGTTATGAACAGAATCTTTGCAGGTTTCCTTTTAGCTTATAGTGCAGACCTTTTACATTGTACTAGAACCATGTTCCTGTAGTCGAGCAGTTCCCCATCACTAGTACGTAGGTGGGTGCTGATGTGTTATGCTTTTATGACTGTTAACCTTGCTTCCTACCTTCATGATGAGTCACTCTGTCAGTTAGCAGTGACCATTGGTGCCTCCTCTGCTTCAGTGACATGCTGGAACCTGCCTTGATGTGACCTCTGGTCTCAGAGGTGCAAAAGTAACCCAGGTTCTGTGGTGACTTAAGCCATGTACAATGGAAGTTGAAGGAACTAGCTAGCTGAGTTGTAACTGCCTGCCACAATCCACAGCAGGGTGGAAAAGAATGTTGGCACATTTGCTGAGGATACGTTCTGTTGCCGAGAGAGCTCAGGAATGCGTTACTGGACACTTTTATTCCCTAAAAACCTCTTTGATTTATTGAGCGGAGATAACCATTATCTGTCTGTTTTTGGGACCGTGCTTCAAATGCCGATGTTGGGAATAGGGTAGGGAAAACAGTTACCAGATACCTGTTTGAAAACAAAGCCCTAAGTAATGTAACGTGACGGTTTTATGGTGGTCTCTGGTGAAGTCACAGCAGTGCTGCATGCTTAGCAAAATTAACAGTTCCAGCTCTAGAAATATCAAATAAAAATGTGCAAAGCATCCTTTGATCTCAATCAAATGAATCCATTTGTGTCAAGGGAGAGGAATCATACTGGTGAATTATCTGAAAAGAACATATGCTTTGTTAGAACAGAATCTGTAGTTGTCCCAAACCCATAGCTGTGAGAGCTTATTGGCTTAGGCCAAGATTTTCAAAGCTGGCAGGCTAACATTAGGCTCCAAAATCCATATTTTGGCACCTGTATGATTTTCAAAAGTGCTGATCATGTATCTCCTCCCACTGAAGTCAGTGGGAACTATGAAGTGCTCTTCATTATTAAAAGTTAATCAGGTCCATAAATATGGATTTTGGAGCCTAATTTTAGGCCCCTAGTTTTTGAAATCTCAACTTCGGTTAAGGCTAGAGGGTAAACTTTTCAAAGCCAAATTCCCATTTTCAAAAGAGATGTGGGTCCAGATTTTTACATGTTGCTCCTTAAAGGTGTCTAGGTGTTGCAACACCTGACTTGGGAGCCTAAGTCTCATTGGCTTTCACTGATGTTTAGAAGTCTGAGCTCCTGGCACTGGCCACTGTTGGTGGACAGGATACTGGGCTAGATGGACCTTTAGTCTGACCCAGTATGGCCATTCTTATGCCAAATCACTTTTGAAAATGAGACTTGAAAAAATTTACTTTTTGCCAAGGTGCTTTGATGTCTGAGGTTACTGTGATGCTGGCAAACCAGGTGCCAGCTCTTGCCAGGGCCCCCCTGTCTCAACTGAACACTGACAGATGCATGGTTGGAATCAGACTGGCTCACTTGTGTGTCAAAATGGGTATTAGAGTTATAAAAATGTGCTGAGTGTCTAGATTTTATTGAATGCTTGTAAATTGCTGCATGTGTTAATCTCACTTAGGCTATGTCTTCACTACCCGCCGATACGGCGGGTAGCAATCGATTGCTCGGGGATCGATATATCGCGTCTCATCTAGATGCGATATATCGATCCCCGAACGCGCTTATTTCGATTCCGAAACTCCACCAACCCGAACAGAGTTGCGGAATCAACAGGGGGAGCCGCGGACATTGATCCCGCTCCATGAGGACGGTGAGTAATTCGATCTTAGATACTTCAACTTCAGCTACGTTATTCATGTAGCTGAAGTTGCGTATCTAAGATTGATTTTCCCTCGTAGTGTAGACCAGTCCTTACAGTATGTGTATCTCATGTTGTAAGATGGTAATATTAGCGTGTGCATTGTAAGGGCACGTCTTCACTAGCAATGTTAAAGCGCTGGCTGCAGCAGTGCTATAAAAAACCCACCTCCACGAGGGGAATAGCTACCAGCACTGGGAGCGTGGCTCCCTGCTCTGGTGCACTGTCTACACTGGCACTTTACAGCACTGCAACTTGCAGCGCTTAGGGGATTGTTTTTTCATGCCCCTGAGCAAGAAAGTTTCAGCGCTGTAAAGTGCCAGTGTAGACAAGCCTAAGCCTTAGTAGCTGCAGAAATCACCGGACATTTATTAGTGTGAAATGCAGGCCTACAACAGAAGGTGTTCTCTCCTGCCCCACAGAAGGCCTGTTGACACCAGAGGAGCTGTTGTGGAACATCAAAGAGGACAAAAGGCTTTGCTGATTGCTCCCCCTCCCAGAGGTGCTGGAACAATTTGTACAGCAGGGGTTGCTGAAAGCCATTTAACCAAACAGTGAACCCTGTATGTAATGGAATCCACTTCAAGTCAGGGGTGGTGCAGCACCCCCAGCACCTCTAGTTCCAGCACCTATGTCCCCTTCCCCCCCACAAAGGGGAGACGTACAAATGAATACGTCCCATCAGCTGAACTGGCAGCTCAGAGGAGGGGGAAAAGGAATAAAAATCCCTGAAAATGCTGTGCTGCTTTGACTCTGGAGGGCAAGATTTCTAGACATAAGCAAGGGATCCCCACTACTTAGCCTGGGTTAGCCCTGAGGGGGACATTCAGAGCTTCCGTATTATATAAACTCCTAGTATCTTTTGAAAGTTAAGACTGTAACTCATGTGTGCGTGTATGTTTACCTGCTGTAACCTTCTAAACAAACTCATCTGTCTTTTCCCTGGTTAAAATGTCTTTATATAGTTTCTTATTGGATTGGCTCCAAGCGTTGTCTTTGATGTGAGATCTAAGGTAGGGTAAGTGATTGGTCCCCTTTGGGGCTGGGAGTAACCAGAATATTAGGGGTGTAAATAGCTTTTAAAGAAAATGTTTAAATTATTAAAATTTTACTGGTTAAACATTTAACGGTTAGACTCCATTGCTGCCCTGCATGCAGGGGTCCCGGCTGCCCCTGCATGACGGCTGCTGGGACCCTGGGCGTGGGTGGGGATGGCTGCTGGGCCCCTGGGTGTTGGGGAGAGAGGGAATGGCTGCTGGGATTTTGGGGGCAGGGAGGACGGCTGCCAGGACCACGGGCGTGGGAGAAGTGGGAGGGACGGCAGCGGAGTCCCACAGCAAAGTTTAAACATTCACCTGAATACCTTACCGATAAGACCGATGCTTATTGGTTAACTGGTTAATACTTTATACCCCTATTGAATATTGCTGTGAGTTTTGGTGTAAGGGACCATCCATCACAAAGACAAGCTTACCTAGACTGGAGTACCCACGGGGACTGTCTGTGACTCCATGGTGTTAGCCTGATGAGTTTACACTTGACACTTGGTGGGTGAAATCTATAGAACTCAGCCAATTTGGGGTTTATGCCTTACCTCTTAATGTAGTACTCATGCTCTTGACCCACTGCAGGATGACTTGACAGTTGCATCTCTCACAAATCCATCCAGTATCCCTTCGGTGCTAGCCTGGGTGGCGTGTTCACTGTCCCATGGCCAGAGGGCTTTAGGAAGCAGTAAGTTAGCTCCTGGCAGTGCAGTGAGTTTGTTGGGAAATGTGGAGTCATTCTGTGCTACCAAACAGCTCCTCTGCAGTTCTGGGATCGGAGAACTTGCTTATATTGACAAAAGGGCCGGTTGGAAAAAAAATCCAAGTTTTGATGACAGTTTTGCAAACTTTGAAATTTTGCATCAAAAACAGTGGGGGAAATTATAGATTTTTTTTCAACTAATGTTCTCCAACCATCTCTCATTAAGAGGGATTTTTTTTGGTGTGGCTCCATTGTGGGTGCTATTCAAGACCCATGTCTTATGACATGGGATATGCAACCCCGTTGGAGCTACTATATGGTGGGTGAAAAACTGGTTGGAAAACCATTCCCAGAGAGTAGTTATCAGTGGTTCACTGTCATGCTGGAAGAACATAACGAGTGGGGTCCTGCAGGGATCAGTTCTGGGTCCGGTTATGTTCAGTATCTTTATCAGTGATTTAGATAATGGCATGGAGAGGACACTTATAAAGTTTGCGGCCAATGCCAAGCTGGGAGGGGTTGCAAGCGCTCTGGAGGACAGGATTAAAATTCCAAATGATCTGGACAAACTGGAGAAATGGTCTGAAGTAAATAGGATGAAATTCAATAAGGTCAAATGCAAAATACTCCACTTAGGAAGGAACAATCACTTGCACACATACAGAATGGGAAATGTCTGCCTAGGGAGGAGCACTGCGGAAAGGGATCTGGGGCTCAGAGTGGATCACAAGCTAAATATGAGTCTACAGTGTAACACTGTTGCAAAAAAAGCGAGCGTGATTCTGGGATGTATTAACAGGCGTGTTGTAAGCAAGACATGAGAAGTCATTCTTCCGTTCTACTCTGCGCTGATTAATCCTCAGATGGAGTATTGTGTCCAGTTCTGGGTGCCACATTTCAGGAAAGATGTGTACGAATTGAGAGAGTCCAGAGAAGAGCAACAAAAATGATTTAAGGTCTAGAAAACATGACCCGTGAGGGAAGATTGAAAAAAAATTGTTTTGCTTAGTCTGGAGAAGAGAAGACGGAGGGAAGACATAATAGTTTTCGAGTATATAAAAGGTTGTTTCAAGGAGGAGAGAGAAGAATTGTTCCTTTTAACCTCTGAAGACAGGACAAGAAGCAATGGGCTTAAATTGCAGCAAGGGCGGTTTAGGCTGAACATTAGGAAAAACTTCCTAACTGTCAGGGTGGTTAAGCACTGGAATAAATTGCCTAGGGAGGTTGTCGAATCTCCATCTCTGGAGATTTTTAAGAGCAGGTTAGGCAAACATCTGTCAGGGATGGTCTAGATAATACTTAGTCCTGCCCTGAGTGCAGGAGACTTGACTAAATGACCTCTCCAGGTCCCTTCCAGTCCTATGTTTTATAACAACAACAACTGACACTAAGTACACAGAAATTCTGCCTACATAAACGATTAAGGCTGTTTGGGACATGACGCTGGAGGGTTTTGTTCAAAGAATGTCAATGGCATTTCAGAACTAATAGGAAACCTGATCACTAATTATCATCGACCACTCATCAGATTAACATCGAGTGTCTCCCGTTGCCTTCTGTGTCTAGATGAAACTCTTGCATTCTCTCAGCTAGTGATGCTTTCCCTTAGGTAAGGAGGATGAACAATAATTGATCATAGGTGGATGGATGGGATTTCTAGGAGGGAAGGGCTTGAAACTTACTGGTAAAGAAGTCAAGTTTTAGGTCTTTCTGAGATTTTATATAAAGGAAATAAACCCGAAACCTTCTAGCTGGGACCGCACAGTGGGGTCAGCATCTTTGGAGTCATTGCTCAAAAAAGCAGCACTCCAACACCTACCCTCCCATTCAACACCCACAGCTGAACTTTCATCACTGCAAAATTGTGTCTGAAGTTCTGTGCGCTGAGAGCAGAATCTGCATGTGCTGCTGTGTGTCCCGCCTTCAACTTTTGCCAGATCTTCTTCTCTGGGCAAGGGGAAATGGTAGCTCGTGGCCCTGTACAACTTTTGTGTGGGCAGGCTCCCTGGGATTCATGGGGCTAGAGGACTGGTTCCTCTGTTTTCCCCTCAGTCTCTTCTAAGCTGGAGGCAGCCCCCAGTGCTGCATGGCTAAACGTTGGAGCAGCAGTGCCAAGCAGCCATAGCCTGGTGAAACAGGAGTGGCTGCAGTTTGTGAACAGGTGATCTGAGGGGGTCAGTGTACAGAGCAGTTGGGCTGGGGTGGCACCATGCTTCCGAGGTATTCGCACGTACAGTCGGTGTCGCAGACTTCTAGGGCGGCAGGGCTTGCTTGTGCTCAGGCGTGTACCCCCTTGGAGTTTATTCCAGTCATGTCCCTACCTGTCAGGCATAATTGTAGGCAGGGGAGAGCTTGCTGATTGGCTGTAGTCCTGCAGCCTTAAGAGTCCACTTGCCCTGTTGAATGACACTGAGATCCTGGGAAAGGGACACCACCTTCCTGCGGGTCCAGATGGAACTTTCTGGCTCTGGGACTGTATGAGCCCCTTTGAAAGTGGGTGCAAACAGCGCCAACACCTACAGTTGCAGAGACAAAAGCCAGGTGGTTCTTTTGTTCATCTACTTGATTTCTTTACTGTCTGCCATTTACAAATCTAATCAGAGGGCAGCACAGCGGGGTAGAAAATGCAGTGCCGCTATTGCAGCCTATCTAGTCAATCCTTGGGCCACCATAGTTGCTGTCACGTTAAAGCACCGTAATGTGTATGTTATAGACCTAAAGCCAGACAGGATCTGTAAGGCAAAATGGGAGAAAGCCAAGAGGAGAATGTGAGTGTGTAAGGAATGTGACTGTGAAAACTAGGCAAATATCTGTGGTATGTGGCTCTTTCATGTGTGACCTTTCCCAGTTATGCTTTTCTCTGTCATAAATACTTACAATGGTCCTTTTTACCGCAGCTTGTAAGCGTCTCACCATCTTTATCCTTGCAGCACCCCCGTGAGGTAGGGCAGCGCTATAATCCCATTGTACAGATGGGGGACTGAGGCCAGAGACTAGGGGGTATGTCTATACTGCAAAACAACCAACCAACCAACCAACCAACCAACCAAAACCCCACGGCAGCAAGTCTTAGACTCTCCTCAGTCTGTGGGGCTAAAAAGAGCAGTGTAGATGTTCCCGCTTGAGCTCTGGCTCTGAAACCTGGCAAGGGAGGTGAGGGTTTGTTGCAGTGTAGATGCACCCTGAATGATTTGTCCATCACAGGGAATCTGGGCGGAGTTAGGAATTGAACCCTGTTCTCCCATGTCCTAGGCTGGAAAACATGACCTAGGCGAGAGGACTGAAAAACTTGGGTTTGTTTAGTCTGGAGAGGAGAGGTGTGCAGGGGAGCTCGGGGAATGACAAGTTTTCAAGTATATAAAAGGTTGTTACAACAAGGAGAAAATTGTTCTCCTTAACCTCTGAGGATAGGACAACGCCTGCCCCCCCCCAACTCTGCAGAACTTACAGAACTTTTTCCGTAAGTCCGAATTTGCATAAGTCAGGTTTGCGTAACCCGGGGAGTGTCTGTATGCTGGAGGGTAGGGATAGGGTGCAGAGTGACCTAGACAAATTAGAGGATTGGGCCAAAAGAAACCTAATGAGCTTCAGCAAGGACAAGTGCAGAGTCCTGCACTTAGGACAGAAGAATCCCATGCACTGCTACAGGCTGGGGACCGACTGGCTAAGCAGCAGTTCTGCAGAAAAGGACCACAGAAGGGATGTCGACAAATTGGAGAGAGTCCAGCAAAGGGCAACAAAAATGATTAGGGGGCTGCGGCACATGACTTACGAGGAGAGGCTGAGGGAACTGGGCTTGTTTAGTCTGCAGAAAAGTGAGGAGGGATTTGATAGCAGCCTGAAGGGGGCTTCCAAAGAGGATGGAGCTCGGTTGTTCTCATTGGCGGTAGATGACAGAATAAGGAGGAATAGTCTCAGGTTGCAGTGGGGGAGGTTTAGATTGGATATTAGGAAACACTGTTTCACTAGGAGGGTGGTGAAGCACTGGAATGGGTTACCTAGGGAGGTGATGGAATTTCCATCCTTAGAGGTTTTTAAGGCCCAACTTGACAAAGCCCTGGCTGGGATGTTTTAGTTGGTGTTGGTCAGGGGTTGGACTAGATGACCTGCTGAGGTCTCTTCCAACCCTAATCTTCTATGATTCTAAGTTTCACCTCACGTAAAAACTACTTGCTTACAAAATCAGGCGTAAAAACACAAAAGTGTCACAGCACACTGTTACTGAAAAATTGCTAACTTCCTCATTTTTGCCATATAATTATAAATCAATTGGAATATAAATATTGTACTTACATTTCAGTGTATAGTACGCCTCTACCCCGATATAATGCAACCCGATATAACACGAATTCGGATATAACGCGGTAAAGCAGTGCTCCAGGCAGGAGGGCTGCGCGCTCCGGAAGATCAAAGCAAGTTCACTATAACGCAGTTTCACCTATAACGCGGTAAGATTTTTTGGCTCCCGAGGACAGCGTTATATCAGGATAGAAGTGTATATAGAGCAGTATAAACAAGTCATTGTTGGTATGAAATTTTAGTTTGTACTGCCTTTGCTAGTGCTTTTTATTGGGCCTGTTGTAAAATTAGGCCAATCTCTAGAGGCGTTGATGTACACTCTGGAAGAGCTCTGTGTACCCCCAGGGGTACGTGTAACCCTGGTTGAGAACCACAGGACTAGATGACCTCTCAAGGTCCCTTTCAGTCCTACGATTCTATCAACATTTTATCCATCACTTCCATGGACACCCACAAAATGGTTTCTGCCATTGTAGAATGATGCTTTTGGCCACCAGATTGAGAGCACCTGCTGGGTGAGGATAGAGCCAAAGCTTGATTCCCTGGCATCAAACGTCTGAGAAGATTTAGCCCCTGATGCCTGTTGTGTCTGAGATCTCGAAAAGAGTCTCTCGCGTTTTTCCTCAAGTTTAGTTTTGCAGCAGAGTTGTCGCAGTAACAAGATTGTCTCCCATCTGCTCCTCATGTGGCAACATGCGCTTCGCTAAAATATATTTTTATTGTGGGTTTAGCCAGCAGTAACCATGGTGATTAGACTTATCACGCAGCATTTTTCTTCCAAGTCATTTTGAAATGCTGACAATTAAATAGATACAGTACGCTTTAGAGATCCATCAGTCTCTTTGTTGTTTTGACAACCGGGAGTATATTTAGAAATGTAACAAGTACATGAAGTTCAATTGCACTTTTGCTAAGATATAGCTTTGTAGCTTGAGAATTGAATATGTAGCTTGTAGGTCCAAGTGCTCCAGGGGCTGCGCTCTGGTGCTCTTGCTGGACTCCCTGGCAAAATCCTGCCGCCCTCCTGCATGGCTGTAAAGGGGCTCCTCAGATTTAGTAGAAAGAGGGATGAGACCTGCCTCGTCCGCATGTTGGCATTGAGCTAGCAGTCATGGTGGAAAGGCAGCATGCTGCAGTGCTAGGGCATAGGACAGTGAATCAGGAGATCTGGGGTCTGTTCCTGACTCTGCTACTGACCTGCTGGGTGACTTTGGCCAAATTACTTCCCCTCCCTCTGCCTCAGTTTCCTCTGTCTGTCTTAACTATCCACGTAGCAAGAGACCTGTCCTGAAGAGCTTAGGGAGTCTGTACAGACCGATCTCACTCAGGGCCTCTGGGCACTGCTGTGATACAAACCGATAACATATATGGCCTCCATCACCGTAATATCTGTGGTGGGATCTGAGGCAGGACTGGACATGGGTGAGTATTTGTTGCAATATGTCTCCTTAGGTCAGTTTCTCCTTCCTCTTCCCCCCACAAAGCAGAACTGCATAGCGCTTCGCTCCCTTGTGTGGACTGCAGCTTAGTTCAGGCCGTGAATTCTGCCCGTAGGCCATGTTCAGAGTTTTAGATAAACTGCTAAGGATTGGGTAGAGTTTTGAGTTACGATGACCACAGCCTTGTGGGGTATGTCCAAAGCACAGATGTACTCAAGACGAAACATGCATGTAGGTGAGCCGGGCTTCAGCCTAGCATCTTCAGCATTATAGCGAAGATCTCTACAATTTTAGCTCCGAGGCAACTCCATTAGCCAGCAACAGTGGTAGGCTGTTAATCACTTGGAGAAGCATGACTGTAATTTTTCCTCCTGTAATGATGATGATGATGATTCCTCTTATCCCCTTTCCAGCCGATTGACACTGAATTCACCCACGCCTCTGTTTTGAACCCAGCTGGAATTAATACAGTAACTCCTCACTTAAATTTGTCCCGGTTAACGTTGCTGATCAATTAGAGAACATGCTCGTTTAAAGTTGTGTAGTGCTCCCTTATAATGTTGTTTGGGAGCCGTCTGCTTTGTCCACTGCTTGCAGGAAGAGCAGCCCGTTGGAGCTAGCTCGTGGGGGCTTGGAACCAGGGTGGACCAGCAGCCCCCTATCAGCTCCCCAGTCCCCAAAGTCCTCTGTCCAGCAGCTGTCCAGCAGGGTATCAATTGCTGGGCAGTTCAGCTGCCCCTCCCCCCACTGCCCTGTGCTGCTCCTGCCCCCTGCCGTGGAGCTGCTTCTGGGAGCCTCCTGCTTGCTGTGCAAGGGGAGTGGGGAGAAGAGGGGTGCTGATGTCAGGATGTTCCCCTCCCCCCTGCTCCTGCCCCCCGCTTACCCCATCTCCATAGAGCAGGGTGGGCGGGACATGAGAGGGCTCAGGACGGAGGGAGCTTGCTATCTCAACTTGCTGATCTATTTAAAAAGGCAGTGTACTTAGAGTGGGGTCAGCGTACTTAAAGGGGCAATGCGCATCTCTCTCACACCCACCTTGTGTGTGTCTGTTTCTTTCTGCCATACTGTCTCCCTTCACTCCATTTTTTCTGCCTTGTAGAGTGTGAGGCTACATTAACAGCAATGTGTTAACCCTTGAGGGCTCAGCCTAGTGCTAGTTAATCATTTTACAGTAAGGCGTTCCCTGGGAAATATCCCACCCTCTTCCACCCTCTGACTCCACCACCTCAACCAAGCTTCACAATCATCAGTGCTGTGTACAGTATTAAATTGTTTGTTTAAAACATATACTGTGTGTGTGTGTGTATATATATACACACACACACATACACAGTATGTTTATATATAATATATAATAAAAATATAAACTTATACTGTGTATTGTCTTTTGTCTGGTGAAAAAAAATTTCCCTGGAACCTAACCCCACCCCTCTCCCCCATTTACATTAATTCTTACGGGGAAATTGGATTCGCTTAACATCGTTTCACTTAAAAGAAGCATTTTTCAGGAAGATAACTACAGCGTTAAGCGAAGAGTTACTGTACGTTGAGCAAAACATTTGAGGCTTTCTCCACTGTGTGCACAGCAAAGAGAATGGGTTTTTCTGGGCTTGTGAGTGTGTGTTCACACACACATTTGTGAGTGTGTGTTTCAATACAAAGCTCTGGTCTGCACAGACCAATGGGACTTGGAGTTCCATAGAACACAAAGGGAGGCAAATGGAACTTAGCTGCTAGCAAGATACTGATCTTGACATCAGTCATAGCCAGTGCTCCTATCCATCGCAGTCGTTGCCCCCAATACAGCAGATGGATTGCCGTGAAACAAAGATCTGTGTGCTGTGGTCTGCAATGCATCCTGCATCGGGACCTGAAAATATCCCCTCCTTCGTTAAAATATTTCCTGGTTAAAGCCTCTTCATTCAAGGCAAAAACGACTTGTAAGCAAAATAAATCCAAGCCCAAAGAATCCAATTAATTTGCATGCAATCAGTGAGGATGTCAAATGATCCCTTGTGTTGACGATGCTCCTGGCAAATGCTGATATGCAAGGAAATAAAAATCAGGCAGGAAAATGGCTCAAATACTAACACCCCCCCCCCCTGCATTTTATTGACTGAAATCAGAATGCTCACTGATGAAGGGGAATTTGTGCTGCCCATAGTTGTCGCTTTCCAAGGCTTTCTCTCGCAACATGCACACGCATGTCAAGTAGGGCTTTCATTTGCAATGTGAGCTGGTTGGCCCATTTTAATTTTCTTGTGTGTCAGCCCCAGGTACTGTAGGAGTGGCTTCATGTGAGGAGGAGGGGCCTAGATGTGCACATTTGAATGGTCTGATGTAATGCGTGTTTTGCAGTGTAACATTCCTAGAATATTTCACATTGCTTATGAGGAGCAGTCTGGTTAGAAAGGAGACAGTCCTCTTGGTGATGAGATGTCTTCCTTTGGGGATGAAGGATGAGCATGAGGTCAGGGCACTGGGCTGGAACTCAAGACCTGGGCTCAGTTGCTAGCTGTGCTACAGACTCCCTGTGTGACCTTGGACAAGTCACTTAACCTCTCTCTTTCCCAGATAGGGTTTAGTAAAATGACATTAATAGTACCTCCCTGCTTCACAATGGTATGGTCATCATGAGCTTATTAAAATTTGTGAAGCTGTGGAGATGATACGGTGATGGAGATTGTAAAAATATGGTGATAGACTGACATTTAAACTATATCCAGTGGTTATTGAGAAAAATGGACAAGAAAATACCAGGGGCCGGGGGAAGTAAGTATATAAAGCCATTCAATGAGGTATAAGGGGAGGAGAGGCTGGAATGTGTATTTTTTTTCAGTTTACTTGTCTCAAGACTATGTCTCTTATTAACTTTCTATGTATCCAGCTTTGCCCGAGAGGTTTCCCTGCTCTCTTCCAACTGTGCCATTTCTCCTTGGGCGTATGTCTAAACCCATAGCATAGCATCACATTAATATCTCTCTCAAGATGCTGTCTTGCATTTGCATGGAGATGAAGTCAGCTAATCTAAAATGACTTTTTGATGTCTAAAGCCCATGGTCTTAATGATCCTAATCCATTGTTCAATCTCCACACCCTGTCATTTCCCTTCTTTCCATATTTTTGCAAGAATAAGTGTTTAAATCTTGGCCTACTGGCCCAACAACAGTTTGACTAATTAAATTCTGGCCTATCTCATTTTCCCCTGCAGCGTCATTTGGATACACAGTTCTTCATTTTCCCTGTCTTTAAAATTGTTCTGTACTGTTGCTATATGCTGTTAAACAAGTATCACAGTCTACTCTACAAGTGGTTGCATTTTGCCAGTGGATGAAGGCCTCTTTACCTATAATCTGTAAAGCTATTGAGGATCCTTTTGAATGAAACATACTGTATAAAATATATGTAAAATGTTTAAACTAATCCGAATTTGGCTTCCTTTTCTGATCTGTTCTGTCTGCCTTAACTTGGGTTTTAAACCAATCTCTTTACCATAGTATCAGTGTGCCTTTCTCCTTCCCTGGTCCCTTTTTCTGTAGCCGTTGTCCATTCCCAACCCCAAATTGTCCTTGGTGAATAATACCTCAGGCCTCCGAAAAGGACTACTATTATCTTCTTGCCCAGCAAGCACTCACAGCTCAGTTTTATGTTTTGTGTTCTCTTTGCCGCCCGGACTATGTTGCAGGGCTCTCTCCCCTTAGCCAGTTCACAGATGTAAAGCTGAAAGCATAACTGCACATCCACACATATCTGGTGAAATATTAACATGTGCTTTCAAGTGTTTGAAGCTGTTGGGATTTTATTGTTAAATACAAACACACCCCAAAGATGTTGGTGAATCTTCAAGCATGATTTAAATAAATTATCCAAACTAATATGGCAAAGGTCCTGGTCTTCGATAAAGATATTTAACTGGGAGGAGGGGGCGGGCTGAGTTGAAAAGTTGATAGTCCAGATCCTCCGTTGGGCTAAATCAGCCTAACTTCATCAACTTCACTGGAGCTATATCAGTTGACTCCAGTTTAGTCTCAGGCCAGTGTATCCAAATGCAGATCTAAACTTCTGCAGCATTCAGGGTTGTTTTGATTTGGTCCAGTGCAGAGATGATGCCAGCAATGAAGTACATCACTAAATCCAAGCTCTCCAAAGTTTTAGGATCTGGGCTTTTGATTTGGGCCACTCTCTCTCCTTTTTTCAATCCCCTTTAAAAGACTCCTTTGATTCGGACTAATCATAAAAATGCAGTTTATCCTCTGAAACTTTCCAAAGACAGGCTGGGGAAATGGACATGTGCATTTGTGTAATTTGCCGCCAGTTCCAGTAGATTTTTACTTAACTCTGTTGGCTATTCATGGTTAAATTGTAGCTCTGAAGCTTTCACTTTACTTTCGCTTTCCAGCCAAGAAGATGCCAAGCTACTGACGCAGAGCAGTAAGCTTGTAACCCTGTGAGGACTTGAATTTCCTTTCTCCAAAAACAGATGCGTACAGCACAGCACACAAGAGACAAGGCCTAGTGCTTACTAGCCTGCTGTGTGCGGTATGAATGATTCATCATGCGTTCATTTTTGGTCACATTAGGGGCATTCGTTTAGAATAGTCTCAATATGTAAGCAAGAACGAGCCTTTGAAGTCTCCAGTCTGCTTGCTACCTCAACTGGTGAACAGAAAATGTAACAGGCACACAAAAATCCTCTGCATTCATTTCCCCAATAAAAACAAAAAAAACCAACCAACCTGTGAGCACATGTTGCCTCTTCTGCAGTTGTTATGTTTATCTACTTCTCTGCTGTTACTTAAGCTGGGTTTATATTGTCTTTAAAATGTGAAAGTACATTTTTTGCTCATGAGACAGATCCTGAGCAAACTGCCTCTGTGCATTATGTTCTTCAGTCCCGATCCGGTGCAATCAACTGCTGTTTTGGTTGTTTTCACGCTCCTTCGTCCCTTGCTCATGGTGAACTTCGTTCTGGGTGGCACTCTGTGCCATTCCAGTCTGGGAGCTGTTCTGAGCAAAGACATGTATGCCAGTTGTCTCGTGGCTCTATGTAATGTGAGCCGATGCTGGCTTAAGAACTTTGTTGACATCTCGTCTTAGTTATCTTCATTTCTGGCTCAAGGATTGTGAGGAGAGACTCCAGTAAAGGCATCTCTACTTCTGACTTTGTAGAGAGTTTGAACCCAGATCTTGAGACATGAAAGGCCCTGTAGGCCTACATCAATCCATGTTAAATGGGGTCATGTCCTGCTGGTACCGTGTTAGATCCCAGTTACCCTTGGCTGCATGATGTTGGTCTCTAGATATCCACTTATCCTTGCACGTCAGCAAATGTCATGGCGGGGATGGCTTAGAGAAATGAAACGCTGTTGTTGCATTTATGCAAAACCTTTCACCGGTATCAAGTTATTCTGAAGGAGAAGGTAACAAGTAATGTTCACAACAGGGCAACCCAAAAAACACGGAAAGCACAGAGGCTGGATGGGTGTGGAGGGTGGTCAGCAGGCTACCAGCATCTAAGACCACTGGATGAAAAAACAGCCCATGTCTGTGGTAACTTAGTCTGTCATGGTTGGTGGCTGTTCAGTGGCCTGTGTGAAATGAGTTGGATCTCAATTCTAGTTCTTGTTGGTGTCTCTGTGGCTTACCACCACACATGGTATTAGCTGATGGTTCTAGAAGGGAAGCTAAGGGCTAGATGGAGAAGCAACGGCTTTTTCATCTTGTTCTCTTCCCCCACTGCCTCCCCACCTGAAGGGAGTCCCCTCCAGCTCAGGGAGAAGAGGCATGTCAAGGGTTGTGGGCAAAAGGCTGGAGTTAGGGAGGACTTTGTTAACCAAGCCACTGCCTTTCACCATCTCTAAATCAATTTAAAACAAATAGCTTCTCCCTCAAATAGACCCCATCTTACTCTAGCGCCAGTTCAGATTTAATCTCTCCAGAGAGAGGGTGAAAGGCCCTTGGGATGGGAGGGGGGACGGGACAGACGGACATAGGACTTGTAGTCAGGGAAAGGGCTTGCTCTGTGATCATTAGAGAAGGTCTGAGGGCTCATTAGCCCATTTGGGCTTTTTGCTGAAATGATGTATTCAGCTTGATCTACTTATGGCAGTTACGACGTTTAAGGGTTTGATTCTAATTTGGAAACATCTTTATCTGCTTCCTCTACAGAGACCCTTCAGTGTTCCTGTAAGTACGTCTCATCCTGGGCTTGGAGGACGCCTTCTGATTTGAGGTGAGAGGGGAATGAGGTCCCTATGCTTGGAAAACTGCTCATTTTAGGATTTATTTGGGGATCTAGGGACTTGATATGCTGGCTGCTGTGGTTACCCCAGCATCCTCTGAGTTGTATCCAGATTGGCGTAAATCTCACATATCTGCAGTGCGCGGCAGTAAAGAAAAGAGCGTGTCTCAATAATTAGAAGGACCTAAATAGAAATATATATATGCTGCTGAGCTAGTTCGTTCATTCTTCAGGATCACAAATTCTTTTAAAGTGACTGAAGGTATTTAGCAGGAACCCAAAGCTTGACCTGAGATACAGTTCTGAACCTTCAGCAACGGCCCCTTATTGAATTATATAAAGCACCCCTTAGCTTGCTCTTCACTTCTATCCCAAGATATGATCATTAAATCCCAGTGAAGAGATTCCTTCAGGTAAGAACGTTTGAAAGGGAACATTGTCAAAGTAGGTCCAGTCTCAGTCCTTAATCAACTGTGACAGCATCCCAGGCGGCAAAGTAGATGTTAGAGATGCTCTGGAGTCATGGTAATTGACATAGAACAAGGCATGGGTAAGGCATGGAAAAACTGGGAACGAAGGAATATAGATTTATAGCTGGTAGGTTTATAATAGCAATTTCTGTCCCATGATAAGCAAGAGCTGTTTGCCACCAATAGACAGGTGATGAAAAGGGAGGTAAAGTGCGGCCATGAGAGTTTGGTGTCCAGTTAGTTTTCCCCAAGGAAAAAAAAATATAATGTCAACATGCAGGAGCGTGGGTCTTCTTTTACCTGGTGATGGTTAACCGCCTTCAACATTACTATGTGGCTTGTGTGTATGAGGGGCCAGAGAACTAACATCTGTAGCTTTTCATGCTAAGAGCTATCAGCATGAAACGATGTATGTCGATGGCCTGTAATGGGCAAGAAAGAATTCCCTTCCCCACCCTCCCATGTCCACATAGTGATTATTGTAGTGCATTAGGAGGCTGTGTCCGCCTACTTTTGTAGTATCAGCTGCTGGCTGCTGCTCCAGGTATGGCAGCAGATTAGATAGCTGCACGGTCAGAGCTATGATGGCTGGTGGTTGGACTCAGTGGCCAATGGTTGGAGCCAATATAGCTACTTCCATGTTGCCCTGCTATTCAGTGGCATGACTGTTATAGTCCTGCTGTGTCACCGCTCACCACACGTTACAGCACTGAGTGTTTCCGGAGGTGCAGCGTACGGGCTGGAACTCCCTATGTGGGCACATATCCAACCGAGGGAATATCCGAGAGTATGTTCTTCAGAACGTTGATCTCTCCAGCTGTGGCAGCATCTTGGGATGGCAGGTGGTTGCACTGCAGTGAGCCTAAGAAAACGTACCTGGAAATACTGTCAGGATTTCAAAGCAGCAGCCAGTGTGTGAGGTTTCCTTTACTCTGTTCCGTTACCGTCACTGAGCCAGCTTTCATCCTACACTTTCTCTCGTTTTCCCCCTTCCTTTCTTTTTCTTGTGGCCTGTAAATTATGGTGAGCTGGAGATGAAGTCTCAGCATCCTGTTTACTGCAAACAGTTGAGGACGTTAATAAGTGGTGAGATAGGAAGCCGGGCAAGGGATTAATAAAAAGAGGATGGGAGATTAATAGTAATTCTCAGGGGAATTTGGTTCAAGGCCTGTGCTCCCCAGCTGCTGGGTTACTGAAGATTAATGGCAGGTCTCTTGTTAGCGTTACTGTCTCTCTGCCATGCCTTCCTGATGATGTCTAATAAACTGTCCAAATTAAACAGCTGCCAACACTGAATCTTCTTTTGATACCTCGTTTTATAAAGGCAGGGGTATCCTCCTCCCTTTCGATGATATCTGTCCTTCTGTCCATGCCATATTCACCTACCCGTTTCTTTGCACTGTTGCTATTGAGAGTGGGGAAGGAGAGGTTTTTGCTATGTAATAAAAAGATAATTATCGTCTATAGCATTGTGAGTCCTTGGGCTGACAGAGAAATGGGTGCAATTCTTACCATGAGAAAATATATTGTGAAATTGATCCTGCCACTGTGCTCCAACAAATTTTCCGTTACCGTGTGCCCCATAGGAAGAGAATGATTTCTTCTCTCTTGACCATTTGTTCAGTGTCGTTTCTCTGGAAAATTGGTCTCTTACCTATTGCATCTAGCCTGTAATTGGGCCCTGCATCAGATTAGATCACTGTAAGAAATCTATCCTTGCTGAGAGCAAAGTCAGTCAGACCTAGAGAGCCTTGCAGTGTGGCATGGGCAGGCTTTATTTGGTAGATACTGTCCCAGTGCAAGCTGTCACAGCGCACACCGCCTTGTAGTCAGGTGTGGCTTAACCCTGCCATTATATTTCCCCCTACATCTGGAGTACAAGTCCAGGCAGGCTTTAGGAGGGTCCACTTCTTCAGAAGGGCTCATTTATTTAGCAGAAAAGGCCAGCAAAAAATATGAGCAAAACATTTGTCCCAGCATTCTAGCTGGGGGACCCAGTGAGTCCCAGTCCATCTGTCTCCCACCCAAGTCCACTGCTTGCCTCCATCCTGGTTCTTCATCAGGGATTCTTTCGGTTCATCTGGGATCAGGTCTCTTGACGCTGCCTGAAGAGGATCCTGTTCTGGAAGCAGCCATCTGTGGAGATCCATCCGCTACAGTTCTTTCCCTGCAGCAGTGCATAGTTCTTGTCAGGCTGGGGTTTCCTGCCACTGTCTGGCTGAGACCAAGTCCTCCTGGATGCCTGCCGACTGCAGCTGTCTCTCTGTGAATCTCCCATCTCCAGGAGTGACCTTCCAGACTCCTACTCCGGTGGGGTCCCTGGAGAGCTCTGTGTCTCCAGGCTCACATTACCTAGGCCCTCTGCTCTAGGAACCCTCCTCATCCGACCTTCTAGGTGCTCCTCTCCTCAGGAGCTGCCTGTGTCCATGGGAGTGTCTCTCCTCACAAACTGAGCAGGAAACCCTTTTGCAAAGGAAAGCTGTCTTTGTTTGGGGTAATGGAATAACTGTGGCAATTAACAGATACTTGCCACAGTGTATTATGCCTGGCCCAAGAAGACATGGTGAATTTGGCCCTAGAAATCTACAGTTCACCGAAGAACAACACGGCTTCAAAGTGTGACCAGAAATGGAACAAAACGGTGGTTCTCCAGACTAGATGCTTTCCCTTCAGCACCATCTGTATCCGAATGGCCCTGCCTGACAACTGCATTTCCCTGGGCAAAGATCCATTAGCACAGCATAGGAATTAACCACGGCAGAGCTGGGAACGTAAATTTCAAACATGCCAGTTACCATCAGATCCTCCTTGCAACAAATGGCCTGGCTGGCTCATTAATAGTTAATTAGTAAATGAGCACTTGGACCCAGTAAAGGTAACCCTGACTCCCTGTAAAGGGATCAGTTGCCCGGTGATGCACACAAACAAAGTGTGTATGCAGTTACTACTAGATACAAAAAACATTAAGGTTGCAAAGTCCTTGAATTGGGGAGTGAAATCACCGTCTCTTAAGTGTGTAATCCCAGTTATAGGCTGAGATCGCATTGGCCTCGAAATCACTGGCCATTATTTCTAGGGCCTTATCAAATTCACAGCCAAGAAAAACGTATCACGGACCGTGACATTTAGCTTTGGAGGGGAGGCGGAGGGCAGGGCAGGAGCTTCTACCATGGCCATGGCTCCTGCTGCTACTCCTCTCTGGGCTGGGGCGGGACGGGAGTTGCTCTTCCCCTGCACGGCCACACTCGGGGTGGGGGAGATCAGAGCCGCCTCTGGATACCTACCCCAGCTGCTCTGCAGGCAGCACAGAAGTAAGGATGGCAATCCCACAACCCCCCTACAGCAGCTTTGCGACGCACCCCCTGCCCCTCCCCCGACTCCCTTTTGGGTCGGGACCCCCACGGTTACAACACCATGAAATTTCAGATGTAAACATCTGAAAACCTGAAATTGACTAATTTTCAAATCCTATGGCTGTGAACTTGTCCAAAATGGACTGTCGATTTGGCTGGGTCCTCACTCTTTCTGTGGATTCTGCCTGTATTTCCTGGGGTATCTGATAGTGTGTGACATGCCCACTAAGTATACTGCAATGTCCTGGTGTTTCTCTGTGCATTTTTGGCCACTATGATTTCATCAGTGAACTGGAGGAGACCACCTTGAAAAAAAGCAAAAGCCCTGCAGCTGAATGGTTTTATTTGTTGTTTTAAATCTGACTCTTGTGAAATACAGAATGATCAATCACTCACAACTAACAAAATGTTTTTGTTTTCCTTTTCAAAAGCATATGGGAGCTACAGGCAAAGCATATGGGCGTTTTTAGGAAAACATATTGGTGAATGGACAAATTTAAGTGGTGCCAATATGCTTTAGATGTCTGGCTAGACCAGTACTCTACTTGTTGGCACGCTAATCCTTCTACAAGATTTCCGGAGGTAGCATATGATGAGTGGTGTGTAACTGCTCTTGCGGGAACACAGCCGATTGCATTGAACTCATGTTTAAATAACATTGTGATCCCTATTCCACATATATTGCAGCCACGCCACTTCTGACTGTAAGCTGCAGAGTCGTGTTTGTGGCTGCAAATCCTCTTGATTCAGTGGATTGCACCGACAGCTCAGTTTGCAGCTAGGTGAGACGCAGGAGCTATCTATCTAGGTTTTTATACTGAGATGGAGGTTTCATGATGCCAGGTGCTGTCCACACAGTAAGAGACAGCTGCTGTCCTGAAGGGCACACAATTTAAATAGACATGACAGAGACAGGCAAGGAGAAAACAAGTTTATTACTCTTAATTTTGCAGATGGGGAGCTGAGGCCCAGTGAGAATAAGTCTGTGGCAGAGGTGGGAATCACACTCAAATCTTCTGAGTGCCGGTCCAGTGCCTTAGCCTCATCCATTCTGCCCCCTCCGTCCCCAAATTTCTGGGTGATCTGTTATACATCTATGAAAGCAGCAGAGAATCCTGTGGCACCTTATAGACTAACAGAGGTTTTGGAGCGTGAGCTTTCGTGGGTGAATACCCACTTCGTCAGACGCAGGTAGTGGAAATTTCCAGGGGCAGGTATATATATGCTAGCAAGCCCCTACCCTTATTCATCAAGGCTGAATGAAAGGAGTGCTTTTTCATCGATTGAAACAGTTGACTTTACCAGAAAAGGCCGCCAGATCAACTCGATCCAACCAAATTCTACAGCCACTTCCCTCAGATCCCACGAGAAGACCACTAAGAAACTAGACCATCTACTCAGACCACTCCCTACACAACACAGAAAAAATCAGCATACCTTAGAGCCACGACCAGGTTATTTCTATCTACTACCCAGTCCGCAAACCCGGAAATCCTGTACGCCCCATCATCTCGGCTGGCACTCACTTGAAGCGACTGTCTGGATATGTGGGACTCTCTACTCAAACCCCGTATGCCACCAGCACTCCACTGATCTGCCGTGACACCACTGATTTCCTGAGGAAACTACCAACGCATGGTTCGCCTGCCAGAAAAACACCATCCTAGCCACCATGGATTGTAGAGGCTCTCTACACAAAACATCCCACACACGATGGATACAAAGCGTGTTCAGGAACAGTATTCCCTGATGATGCCACAGCACCAACTGGCTGCTGAGCTCTGTGCCTTTATACTCACACAAATATTTCAGTTTGTGACAATATATACCTCCAGATCATGGCACTGTACTGGGACCGCATGCCCACCAATACGCCAAATTTTATGGCTGACTGGAACAACGCTTCCTCAGCTCTCGGTCCACTCACCGCCCCTTCGCTACTACGCTACATGAATGGACATCTTCACCTCATCTGACCCGTATGGGAAGGAGACTCTAGAAAATTCCACACGATTTCAACCAACTTCCCCCCACCATCAACACCTCAGCCTGACCATCTACACGGGAGGTCCACTTTCTAGACACCACGGTGCAAATAAGCGATGGTCACATTAACACCACTCTATATCGAAAACCTTACCGACCGCTACGCCACCTTCATGCCTCGCAGCTTCCATCCCGGGCACATCACACGATCCATTTGTCTAGGCAGCCAAAGGCACTGAGGTACAACCTGGCATCTGCTCTAACCCCTCAGACAGAGACCAACCACAAATCTCGCACAAGCATTCTCAATACAATTAACCATACACCCGCACAAGGGAAATTAGGAAACAGATCAACAGAGCCAGACGCTGTACCAGAAGCCTCCTACTGCAAGACAAACCCAAGAAAGAAACAACGGACTTCCTACTGGCCATCACCATAGCAGCCCCCAGTAAAACAGCCCTCACGCATTCATCAGGGATACTACAACCCATCCTGGACAATATCCCAACTTTCAGCAGGTCTTGGTGGCAGGCAACATCCTCCCGCACAGACAACCTGCCACTCTGAACGATATCTCACCAGCAACTCGCACACCGCACCATAGTAAGCCAGCTCAGGAACCAATCCATCAACAACCATCGATGGCAACTCTGCCCACATATCTACACCAGCGACACCATCATTAGGACCTAACCAGATCAAGCCACACCATCACTGGGTTCATTTCACCTGCAGTTCGCACCCAATGTAATATACGGCCATCATTTGCAGCAATGCCCCTGCTGCTATGTACATTGCGCCAAACTGCGGACAGTAACATCAGGAAAAGGATAATGGACCACAAATCAGATATTCAGGATGGCCAAATACAAAAACCTGTAGGAGAGCAACTTCAACCTCCCTGCGCCACACTAATCGCATGACCTTAAGGTGGCTATCCTAGCAGCAAAAAACTTCAGAGACCAGACTGCAAAGAGAAACTGCTAGCTTCAGTTCATTTGCAATTTGCATAGCACCCATCAGCTCTGGGACTAACAAAGACCTGTGAATGGACTATGGGCCAATTATACAGAAACCAGTTTGGCTCCTCCGCTTGGTTTTCAGCACCATCTACTGCTAGAAGCAGGCCTCACCCTCCTGACTGAAACTAACTCGTTATCCGTAGCTTGCT